>NW_010245655.1:92285-99358 GCF_000690775.1 Eurypyga helias | reverse complement strand
GCTGGTCCCAGTCACCAAGAACCTGCTGTGGACTACTGCAGCACGTGTGGGGATTCTTGTGTTGCTTCAGCTTCGTGAAGAAATCCCCGAAACCAGCGCCACAGAGCAAGGAGGGGTGTTACTGCCATTTGCGAGATGCCTCGGAAGGTGACGGCCGGATGCCAAGGAAGCGCGGTTTCACTGGTGACTTGTTTGTGCTGCCACAAGCTGGGGGCTTCAGGACACGAATTGGGTAAGAAAATCCAGAATGATACGTCTCTCTCTTCCTGCACTGCATCTGGCATCCCTTTAATTGCCGGCATGATTTTGGTCAGCGCCCTCGAGCAGTAGCTTCCCAAACACACCTTTCATGAACGGACCCGCACTTTGGAACAACGAATAGCACAATCTATGGCTTATTCAAATATGAACAGAATTTCTTCTGGAGTAATTTTCCACTTCAGCCCAGTGAGAACCAGTCTCTCTATGCTGCAGAGTATACATTCCGTAATACTTCTTAACATTACTTCATTTTACTTACTGTAGCTTTCAGGTTTTGATTAACTCTTTTTACTAATGGCCTATGATGTACTCTGGCAATACCCTAGCATTTACGAGGAGAGATTGGGAGTGAAGGATTTTGAAGGAAACTTTACAAACGAAAAATAGGCTTGTAATCTGATTATTTGAACAGATGTAGTTTTTAAAACAGGTCAGAAGAACTATACTTATTTATGTGGAGTGGAATATGTGTTTTCGATCATGTTATATATACAAGATTTAAATAAAAGTTATATTGTTTAAAATGGGACCAACATGCTGGCAATTACACAGCTACTCCCAGTTTACTGAAAAAAATCTACATTATTTAAAATCTTTCCATATTTAAGTAGTCTTTAATACAGTTATTAAGATGTATTAGGGATGCTTTTAAGTTAAGAGATAAAAGGAACCATGTATATAATGTACTTTATTTTTTCTTTTTTGAAAAACTGTTCTCCATGCTGTCAGTATTATCCCAGACACAGTAATTCATTCCAAATTACTGGCTGAAACTAAGGGAAACACGCCAGCCGTCTCAGGACAGAAGTGAAGTTCTTTCGGAGTGAGTGCCTTAGTACGACCGCCCGTCCCTCACGGATGGCAGCTGTAGCCGGTGTCATGCAGAGGGAGTATGGGAAACGGACCGTTCCGCTCCTTCCCCGCAGCCTCCCTCAACGCAGTTCCTAGTCAGGAGACCCTGATGTGCTTTGCAGTGATCTACATTCTGGGGGGGGAAAAAAAGGTTTGGGGGTTTTATTTGTGGGGTTGTTTGGTTTTTAGCTGGCTTACATTTATTTTATTAACATCCAAACCCACTCAAAAATTAAAACTAGACTTTTTCCATTTGGACATGAAGGTCTCCAATTGTTTTACTCTACACATCAACACCAAATGGCTTACAACCAGTCTGGGGCTGCAGACTGGGCTCAACCTTATTTCTTAATGTTTTAATTTTATTTTTCTTCACTCACAGACTGAAATAATTTTGGTGAAGGAATGTGTTTTGTTTAATCTCTTACGTGTTTCCTCCGACCTACGGCAACCCTTTGCAGGGAACCAGGACTCCCATCACTCGCCGCTGTCGGACAGAGGGGTTTGTAACCAAGTGTCCACTTTGTACTGCAGCCAGCTGAGCAGATAGTTAGTTCAACGTACTTTGGGATTGTTTTTCACTTCTTGTTAGAGTTATTCTTGCCCTTTGCTGTTTGGAGAAGAAATGGATCTTCCTTTACCGAATCCTCAACTTAAAACGCACTGAGTAGTCTCAAAATAAGAACTCTAGGAACACCCAAAAATAAAGGGAACCCCTAGGCCACAGTCCTGGCTCGCTCGGCGCCAGCTCCGGTTGCAGTGGAACTGCAGTGATTTCCCCCGCCTGCCCAGGACCCCGGCCCGCGCTTTCGCAGTCACTGTGAACGTTGCAGAGCAGAGAGGGGTAGCCGAGGGCCTTCACACTGTGCTCTGGTTTGCATCGAAATGTGTATGTTTTTCTCCTGGAAAACCTGAGAGGAGCTTTTATTATTAAAAGTTGGTTTATGTTATAAGGAAAGAGGGTATGATCTTATTTTTCTATTACACCCTGTAGTTCTGGAGCTCTCCAAGTTCTGCTGGGCCGTTTAGGTTCTGGTACTTGTGTGGAGCAACGAGGAGTCCGAAGTTGTAACCCTAAGGGAGGAGTTGGTTTTGGTGTAACCCTAAGGGAGGAGTTGGTTTTGGTACCAGCTCCAGCTGGCAGTGCAGGGCCGAACTCTTCCTGTTTGTGCAGTGTCAGCTCCAGCCGTGGTTTCGCTGCAGCCTTCCCCTCGAAGTAGAAACGTGAAACGGGTTTGGTGCTCTAAAATTGTAAGGTTTGACTCCAGCGCTGGCCAGAAGGGGTTCAAGGAGAGAAAGAGGGCAGTGCATGAGCCAACCTGCAGGTGAAGAGAGGGGATCATGCAGAATTTCCATGGCTAAAGCAAAGAATCAGGCCTGCCACAACCGAGCAAGTGCAGATTGCACAGATCTGGAGCATCTGACGCACTGGAGGTATGAAAAATGTGGAAAACACGCAGGAGAAAATGGAAAGTAGCGGCATGATGATGAGGTGTGTAAGGAGCTGGCTAAGGGAAAGAAGGCAGCACTGAGAAGAAAGTGGGGTTGGGTGGCAGCCGCAAGTGGAATTTCTGCCGCCTCAACTGAAATGGCTTTGCGTTTTCATTAATCGCTGATGCACAGGAACAACGAGGCTGGGGCTAACGCTGGGTTGGGAGGCACGAATCTAGAGAAGGATCAGTGTGCACACACACAAAAACCCAGACAACTTTGAACAGTGGGGATGCAGTGACTGGGATGAAGTTTTACAGTACAAGTATCAGCTCACGCACTTGAAGATTAAAGTATTTTGCTGTTAATTGATAGTAAAAGGACCTTGGTTATAGGGTTTGCCACAAGATAACTTGGGTGCAATTTGACAGAATCATGAAAGCTCAGCTTGTGCTCAGAGGCAAGTTCCCAGTTGGGACAGAGAAGTATTCAAGCCTCGGTGCAGAGGCCAAATAATTAAGTGAAATTGCAGTAGCTGGATGTTGAGGCAAGACACTAAAGTGGTATCGATAAAGGGGATACAATTCTGCAAGATAAGACCAGGAGAGTTTGACTGATCTAGCCTAAGAGACGAGTATGAGTGATGCCTTTATAAGAAGATAATAACGAGAGAGGTAGATACTGCTTAATCCGGTGAATGCAGCCACAAGGAGAAAGAGGAGTACAAGCAATCAGGGATAAATATTGGCTGAAGATTGTTCTGATCCTAGGAACATTTTTTTTTTTCCCCAATCAGGCTCAGGCAAGAAAGAAAGAACTTCTACAGGGGGGCTTGTGGAAGAGGAAGCAGTGGTGCCGGGAGAGCCTGTCGGAGTGGGACACGGCAGGCCAGCCCAGCCCTCTTTGGCTGTAACAGAAGGTGTGAGCAGTACCCGCTTTGCCCTATTCTGCCCATGATGGTTGCAAAGGTGTAAACTGCTTTTCACATCCAGGCCTTATCTGTTAGCTTTAGACATTTCCATATTCCAGTGTTCCACTGCAGACTGATTTTTAGATGAGAAACCACAGATTTAGACAAATACCCATTTCATTTCCATTTAGAATAAAAAATGTTGGAAAGAAAAATCCACCTGAACTCCAGCAAATCCTTTATCCTCTGTCAAATTTTCTTATCAGCAAATAGTGCTAATTTGGGAATATTTTGAGCATTAATGGTTCTAAAGTGATTTGAAGAAACAGAGCACTAAGGCCTAACAACCAGAATTTCAATGTCAAAATCATTTGAAAGACTCCTGTTTCCATAACAGCATATATAGTATTTCACCTGTCATAACCCTCGGGATTTTAACTGTCTGACACCGCTTCAACATTGTCCTTGTTCATTGGTGAAAGGGAAAAAACCCCAAAACCCTAACCCAGCACCTGGCTCATGAAAGCAGCTTACTCACACGAGCGCACAGACTTACTGATAGATCGGTGCTTAATCAAGTCGATCACAAGTACAGTTTGTATCCAGACCTAGTGTCTGCGCAGGACTAGTGTTCAAACACAAATTGCAACTCACCGCTCGGGGACGGCGGCAGTAGCCGTGTGACTTGCCAGAGGAGAGAAGCCTTCAAACAGCAAAAGGTGTTTTTCCCACTGTTCAGGAGGAGTCCCGACGATGCTGAGCACCAGGCTGCTGCTGTGCCGTGGGGTCCTGGTCCTCCTGTTCCTTCCCATGCAACAGTCCTTTCTGGTTTGTGTCCAATGCCATCGTGCCAGAGCAGTCTGGATGGTGCTGTGGCAGCGTCGCTACCCTGCATCGCTGAAGGAGACAGTTTTTCCTACAAACTGGAAAAGGTCCAGTGCCCCCGAGACATGAATTGCCGAGTGCTCGTTCTCACCATGCCCAACTTCCTTTGCTGTGCTGAGCAGTTCGCTTTTTCTCCCTGCTGCGGTCTGGGGAGGGAACTGGGGAACTGTTTTCTTAACCTGGTATTGTCTAGGACCAAAGGAGAAAAATGGTACAGTGCTTCGAAGACTGACTGCTTTACATGTCTAGTATAGTTCTCAAAACTTGAACAGGAAACTAGATGGGAAAAAGGTTGAACATCCCACAAAAGTCTCTGCTCTTAATTCTCATGAATACATGAATTGAGAGCACTTGGTGTAAGGAAAGATGACAGAGTATGTTTTTGATTTTTTGAATCCTGCCCCGTTTCAGATTCAGAAATCCTGTGCATCGGTACCATTAAGGAACCTAATTTCACATACTGTTTTTGTTAGGGAAAAAGAATACACTCATATTTGTTCATGAAGTGTCTTCAGACTCCCTTATCTTCAGCATTTTCTATTCCTTGATTTGAAGGGTATCAGAATTCAGAACATAAATATTACTTGGGTAACCGTTACTTAAGAATATGGCCTTGGCAAGAGGCTGTTCAGTTTGGATTTCAGAGCAGCACCCTTCAGTTTGTAAAAGAACCAGCAATTCTTTATTGCACAATTTGGCATGAGGATAATACTGAGGATAAAGGTCTTTCTGCTTGTCAGGGTGTACACCCCGGGGTCAGGCTCTGATGCCCTGTTGCAAGCGCATGTACCAGAAGATCTGTGGGTACCCGGACCCTGATAGGTGGAATGGGTTACACATTCGTATTCTGAAGCCTATGCAGGCTTCAGTGCTGAATTAAAGACAAAGAACCTGATTATCTTGGGCCAATAGGGTTGCTTTTCATAGTTAACCTTTCACAGATGTCTTTAGCTGAGCTGAGATCACAAGATGAAAATCACTGCACTAGTATGAGCTACAGAACAAATAACTCATTGAAGAGGACAGAGGACTTGTGAAAGGCCTTTGTTTCTGCCCTTCTTACAAAGGGTAGGAATGGCCAGAGTCTTGTGACCATAGATTAGGCCAAATTTAAAAGGCTTTTAAAAGTTAATTGATAATCAGCAACAGGAGCTCAAGTAAGATTGCTGTAGCATCACTGCATTTACAGCTCCCTTTGCACCCAAGATCAATTACCTCCTCTGGGCAGGGGGGCAGTTCTGAGCTGACGCAAGTTGTAGAGTACGTTTTTGCAAGAAACAGAACTTTTCCTGGCTTTAGGAAAACGTTTCAGAGTTGGTATTTTTATATCAGTTTATAGGCTTGGCATTTTCAAATGTTTTGTAAAAAGAAAATATGTACAGAATATTTGAGAGGGGTTCTCCGGTGAAGTTTGAGGGATTCTAGCGTACAGAAATGTTACATTTGTCTCTGTATCTTCAACTAAGCACGTGTATCCTGCATTAAGATAAAGGTCAATATAATTTCCTCAACTTTCTGTGTTGTATTGTCTAATCCACGTTGTTGCTGGAGCGTTACTGACCTGGGTGCGTTTGGTCTGCTGCGCGCCCTGCGGCGGGGGGAGCTGAAACGAGCCACGCAGAAGGTGCTGCCCACGCGGTCGTGACGACGTGTCTTCTGCCAGGCCGGGCTCGGATCTCTCCTCTTGGGTTTGGACGGTTGAAGGTAGCTGAAGAGGAGACATTTCTACAGGGTTATTAAAAAAACTTGGGCTACTGCTTTAAGCAGAACTTTCTGAACTTCAAGAAGACTGAGAAGGTAAAAACAAAACTGTATTTGATGGTCAAGTCCTTTTTTGTCTTGTGGGACAAGGGATGATTAAAAGAACCGTTTCCTGCTGGCTGCAAACTGCATTCTGTCTTTACAGGGCATGAGCCAAAGAATCAGTTCTCTTTTCCCTCCTCTGCCAAAAGAAGGACAAAAACTGGAGCCAAGAAAATGCATTGCTGCCTTTGATCCCCCACCTGTGCATCTGAAACCCCTTGGCCCTGAAACTGAGACCCTCAGGGTCTTAAACTCAGCTTTCTGTGTTCTGACACTTACTCGGAATGGCACAACTGGTTACAGCTTTTGCTGTTCCCATGGTGTTTGTGCTGCCCCACGTGCACAGCAACCCAGCAGTTAGAAGGAGGAAGCTCTGGACAGGCAGCCAGCCTTTCCTCAGCAGCTGGCTCTACTCATAACGCCGCCTACCTTAGACGATACACTCTGCTTGTCGGTGCTCTCAGCTGATGGGAACTCTTCATCTTCCTGTCCAGTCTGGGCATACGGCTGGGGACACTTTCCAGTCACTGAATCAACCGAAGAGATTAAATCTGCACACCTGGAAGGGTTCAATAGGCTTCCAAGAAAGAAGAGAATAAGATAAGGGTTAGATCCCTTCATCCATGCCTCTGACAAAGTCACTATGATCTGGGTGTCCTTCTCTTTGTACTGATAGAAAGAAACATGTCAGAGGAGACAGTTTTGTTTGTGGCTTCCTGTGTGGTGAAAACTGAACTTCTGTTTGTCCCGTTACTGCATGTAGAGGTATGATAGGTTTTGTTTCTTTGCCAAAATCACCCTGTCAAATTCCCTCAGTCCTCAAAGTCTAGTAGTCTGAAGGCAAGGGCAAGCCTCTAGGTTTGACCAGTGGTTTAATTTTACAAGGGCCTGTAGTGACAGGGCACGGGGTGGCGGGTTTATATTTAAAGTG
>NW_010245655.1:62424-92041 GCF_000690775.1 Eurypyga helias | reverse complement strand
GTTAAGCAGCTCCTGAACAAGAGACCTGTTTCAGCCTTAGAAGAGTTGAATATATGACACCGGGACAGAAACCAAAGAGAGACAAACGAAGCCAACGTGCCAGACATAGTAGCAGCAATGGGGTGTTCTCCAAGCAATATTTCATGCTGAAGAAAATTATGGAAATCAGAGAATAGGCAGTTTGTGAAAGGCTCCCCTCTCTCACTAACAAGTTATGCAGAACTGTGTGGTCACACCTCAAATTTTAGGAGATACTGTTCTGTTTCAGAGGCTACTTCTGCTACGTAGGAGGACAGGGAAGATCAGAAAATTAAGGTAAACAGGCATAAATTAAGAAACAGAGAACTTGACTAGTAAGCTTTCCTTCTGAGGGTAAGGCAGATCTGGAAGGGACACTGAAGTGGTCTTACAGAATGCATTACGATCCTTAGCCCGATGTCTCTCAACCCACCCAACATTTCCCACTTACTCTATCAGCACTGGGTTTTATAAAGTTCCTGTAATTTTCCCCAGTGAATTTGCCTGGCTTCCTTCCCAGCTTGCTTTCTCCTTTGATCCTAATCACTCGGGCAATCAGCTAGTCACTAGAGAAGGAATTAATGGCTTACTGATTGGCAATCAATTGAGATGTTTGCTTTTATTTCACTGTTCAGGCAAGGTGAGGGGCAGACACTGCCTGTGCCAGTTCTTTGCCTTAAGAGTCCTACAGCGTGTTCCATAGCCTGGACTCATAAGCTGTCCTGAGCAAAGAACAAATAGCACCAGGGAATCTTCACACCAGAACGTGTACTAGTACTGCCAGTACTACCCCATCCCTGGCTTGCCTAGGCGTGAAGTAACATTCTGGGGCCCAGGCACCCCGGGGACTGCCTACTCCCAATCCTGCCCTGCAGGCAGACCTGGACTTTAATCTGCCCGGGTAGGGGCAGCCTGCCTTCTGCAGGCACCAGTCTACAGCACGAAATTTTGGGAGGGAGACTTGTCCTCTCGGCCCGGACTCCACCTGGGCACAGCATTGTGCTGGGCAGGGTTCTGCTACAGCTGACATATGGCCTTAATCCTCAGTGTTACTGCCAATCTTTATTTTGGTACGGTTGCCCTGTGCTCATTAAAAGGATGGTGGTACTCTCCAGTGATTAACCATTTCCCTCTTTCAGTGGAAATAAATGTCCTCCTGTCTTATATGGGTGGTTCTGTTTGGACAATTTAACTAACACACAAGATTTCTTCCCGTTAAGCAGCAAACAACAGTTACTCCAGGCTTATCCATTGCTATCTGCACAGCTTCCGTGAAGTACCGTCCCCCACCATTCCAGGACGTTACATTTATGCCGAGAAAGGTGGTGCTGGGGCAACGTGTTTGCTGCCCTCACCATCTCAGTTCCTATTTTCGGTTGTGCTCTCTTTATCCCAAGGTGCAGCGAATGACCGACAGCATTTTGAGTCAGTACAAAATGATACCTTCTCTATGGAGCAGAAAGAACAAAAATCACCTTTTTGCTGGTTTTTCTTCACAATTTAAACGATTCCTTGTTGAAACTGTAGCTCTCTTGATTTTTCAATCGTGGAAGCTGCGTCTAGTTCTGCCCGTGATTAAGATGGATTCTCTGAGGAGCAAAAAGATGAGAAGGATGAAACAGGTAAGTGTAAAAATGTAGGCTGAACAGGGAATGTTCCTAAAAGGATCATCGATAGAAGGATAGCACAGACCCCTAGGTGGGATGTACAAAGCACACAGTTTGGGTGAGCACAGTCGAGCTATTGAGTCAGCTGCAGGAACAAGGGGTGAAACCTGGGGGTTGCACTAGTCAGTACGTTAGACAATGATTATAATAATCCCACTGGGGCTTAACATAACCTGTCAGAAAAAATCCTGATATATTCATCTAATTTTTCTTAATATAGCATGTAGGACTACTTAGCCATTGGGTTGGCCTCTTTATAGTTACATATAAAAAAGGTTTTTGTCAAGTTTTTGGGGGTGTTGGTATTCTCCCCAGTTGCTAAGGAAGGAGGGTAGCTCATACCGACAAGCTAGGCAAAAAACCCCAACAAAACCAGTCACAGAGCTGTGAGGCTGTGCATTCCAGCACCGCATCCTGAACAAATTGTTCTGCTTCTCTATCCATTTCCGACTTGATTGGAGGGAAAGCAGTAAACTTCCTGATTCTTACACTTCTAAACTGACCTAAGCTGTTCCCTATCATGTTCCAGTTTGTCTCAATAAATCCGTTTGCTTTAGGGTACTTCAGCTTACTCTCCCACTGCCAGTAATTAAAGGTAGTTAGCAGTTCCCTGGCTAGTGCGAGTAGCAAGGAGGAACTACTGCTTTTCCAGTCAACCTGGAGAAGGTGAGCTGCCGCTAAATACAGCTGCTTTTTCTAGGAAGTCAAAGCTCCTTCAGGGCTCTTTCACAATCCCTTCTGGTAGTTACAATTCACTGTTTGAAAAATACTTCTCCATGCCAAAATAATGACTCATTTTGCAAAATGTCAATTAATGCCCTGCAGGGTCCGCAAAAAATAGGTCTGTTTTTAATGAATTAGGATTAAAATTAGTCATTAATGTTTGAATCAAGTGATTATTTTCTTGATCCTGCTTAAAATTAAATTTGGTTATAAGCACTTTGAAGGCAATGAGCAAGGAATCATTATTATTTAATCAGCTTTAAATTACTTACATAATTACTACGAGTGACGTATTTTCATCTTGAGATAATTAAAATTAATTAGTATGGCTTTATCACAGTTTTAATGTGCAAAAATCAAATTCATATTCTTAGCGGTGCTTGAATACTTGCTTTTTTGATGGAATTTATCCGCAAATTATTGCCCGAAAGTTAATGAAGCTATCACACGAATGCATTGCTTGGCAAGAGTGATCTGGAAAGGTTGCATCATTTCTCTCTGATCCCACATGAACTCAGCTCTCTTTCATTATTCAGAGGAATTTATTAAAGTTTTCTGAAATAATAAGCAATCTTATGGCCAGTGCAAGACATCGGGTGTCTTGCTGCAAGAAAGAACAAACCTTGGGTCTTACTTCTTTTGCCTGCTCTGGAGTAAATCAACTGTAGATTCCATAAATTGAGTGGAATCACAATGCTGTAGAGCGTATATAACCCAAGCCCAGCAACAACCGACAGGTTTGAGGATGCAAGTCAAACCCAACCAAAGTTTTCGACCTTTTGTACAGTGTGGACCACACAGTCACCTAATTCTTGCCTATCTACCTACTACTTCCCAAATTACCATGCATTCTCTTACTAACAGCATATCATCAGTTCAATTATCTAAGACACTTCGCTTGCATTGAAGGGCAAGATTAGGAAAATAGTTGAAATATTTTTACCTTTTCAAGCAATCTAACTTTAAAAGGCAGTTTAATTGCATTTAAAGCAGTTTAACAGATGGAGATAAAAGGAGGTACCAGTATAATGTCATTAGTCAGAAGTGCTTTATGGAGCACGTTTATTAGCATTCCTCATTAGAGGATTACACTAGGGTTTTGAGATGCAGTCTAGACCACGGCTGTGGTTTGCTTATTTTTATGAAGAGAAGATAATTACGAAGTTCAGAACGAACTTTGCCAACTGTTTGGGATCTTCGTGGTTTTCACACCTACTTCTCATAACAAACAATCCTTATTTACCGACGTATTCCTCTACTTTCAGCAGTTAGTGAGTGCCTCAGCTGAATCTTTTGCCACCAGCTAGTCAACATAGGGCTGCATTTATTGATCTCACATTGCATCTTGTTACACATCCTCTTGACCACACTACTCGGACCAAAGATGCTGCTCTTACGCCTACCTCTGACATTCTGCTGCAGTGCAATAAACCTTTTCCTGCCGCACGCACTAAGGATACTATCATCTGTATTACCAGACCGAGGAGGGCCTCCCAGCTCCTAGCCTGAGTGACTGCCAGCTCTGGGCTGAGATCAAGCTCCCACTGCATCTGCTTCTCCTCTAACCACAGTTTCTGACTAGCTTACAATAATGGTGAAACGTCTCTACATCCACAGCATCCCTATAAGGTAGGAAGCATTATTTCCCCACTGTCCAAATGGGAAATAAGAACAAGATAGGAGAGATTTAATCCTAAATGAAATGACTGCATTAAAATGGGTGAAAGACAAGAACCAGATGGTAGTTTTCACACAGGATGGGTGGCGTGATCAGCACTGCCCTTCTCGGATCTGTCTTGGGATCCGCCAGGACTTGTGCACCAACAACTAGGAAAAAGAGGTAAATTATCTGGTGAAAAAAATTCAAAAGAGAAATGTTATTTAGTATAACAAAATCCAAAGGCAATTGAAAAGAGTGGCAGAAGAATGCTGCAGTAAAGACTGGCGGGTTAAATGGCAACTAAAATTCAGTAACTGCAGGGTATTGGTTACGTGAAAAAAATAAGTAGGTATTGGATGCACAAAGTCAAGTTTTAAATTTGATTTCTGAGCTTTGGAAACCCTCTCAGAGCTGTGGGGTGGGCCATTCTCTGTAAACATTGCTCTGTGGCAACAACAAGGAAACTAGAACAGCAGAATTATTAGGAAAGGAAAAGAAAGCATAGCAGAGAACCTTATTAATTCCATGGTGCCTCTGAGTGTTAGACACTACAATGATTATTCTTGCAGTTTGGGTCTCCAAACACTTCTGAAGTACCTTGAGAATCTGCACACAAGCAAATGCCCAGTGTCACAGGAGCTGCTTCCTGTGCGGCATAGTGCTAACTCCGTTTCATAGCAGCCTAGGCTTCCTCTGCCAACTGAGCCGTGCTTCCTTGAAATTCAGCAGCTCTTCCTCCCACACTTCCCCTCCGTATGTATGCCAGAAAGGTTCTTGTTGGGAAGCTCTGGGCTTCTCCCTCCATCAAGTGAGTTTTGTTTAGTTTTTGGGGTTTTCCCCATTACAAAAATGTTAGAAATACTGTTCAGAATCTGCCTTAACTATCAGAGTCTAGTCTCAGAGTGATGGAACAAACCATAGAAAACGATTTATTTTTAGCTTCATTCCTCGTGACTAGGTAAGTTTTATTAATGGATATTCATAAAATTGTACAATACATTAAAACTCATGGAAATATCAGTATTTAGCAGCAGTAAGTAAAAACCCTGCTGGCTTCAACAGCCTTTGTCAGACACAAAAGTAGGCAGGGGGAAGGACTTTATGAGAAGCAGCCATGACTTACAAACCCACAGTCCCACTTACTAAGCGTCTTTTTGATAAAGGTTCCAGGAAACTTCCCAATTTCCAACTAGTAGTGGAATTAAAGCACAATTTCAGCAATCCATAGCAACTGCACAGGCTGTGCATTTACTGGCTGACAAACAGCCTAATCCCTCTTCGCATGTGGAGAAGTGGAGTACAGGGAAGGTAAGTTACTGTGTCAAGATAGCAAGGAGACAACAAGATTCATCTCTTCCTCAGTCTGGACCGCTTTGTGCTGGCCCAAGCCATCTCGCTTACGGCTTCCAGCAGGTTGCTGGTGGTCAGCACACAGTCCATGCAGGCCTTTTCTCCTTCCAAAATAGCCAAATACTAGATAACCATTAAAGCTGTGTAGGTTTATATCCCAGTTGAAAATATACTTCTGGATTCATATTCAAGGAAAGTCATAAAAGGACACACACATTCTTCCAAATGAATGCTGTATTAGATGTGAATGGGAAATTTGCAGTGTCAGATCTTGAAAAGCAGCAGGGAGTGTGGAATTAAAACCAAAAATCCTGTTAAGCAAAGAAATTTCCAGTATCTCTTTACAATTATGCTGTCTATATCTAAAGCAGAAAGGAGAATGCGTTAGGAATACTAGGCTAGTTTTTCAGTGCTGCCTGGAGCAGTGGGATCCCCTAAAGAGAGCAAGGAATCATAGAATGGTTTGGGTTGGAAGGGACCTTAAAGATCATCTAGTTCCAACCCCCCTGCCATGGGCAGGGACACCTTCCAGAAGTAAATATTCAGTTAGCTCTACTGGGATAAATTAGCTATTTCTGTCAAGAGGATGTTTCAAAAGAACAATCCATAGAGCTATACACACACACATAAAAAATAATGACCTTTCCAAAGCAGAGAAACATATAGAATTCGACTTTTCTGTGGAGAAAGGTTCAACAGACCCTGTAATGACAGAGCAGGTAAGTTACAAGTAACTGCCTTAAAGTGGTCCTCCCAGTGATATTCTTTACTGCAGTTGAATGACACTCAAACAGATGTGAAATTGTTTCTTACCTCTGAAAGCCAGAGGAAATGAAGGGAATCTCTCCCAGACTCCCTCTCCAAATTAATTTTCCCACTTATTAATATGAGTAAGAAGCAAACATGCCAGCAGTCACAGGAAACTGTTTTTGGAAGGGAATTTTTGATCGATACAATCAAATGATCATTATTAAGAGTGATTATTAAATATGAATTTCACTGTTCATATCTTTTTCACATGAAGTCTTTCACATGATTTGTTACATAATACCACTCCAGTAATATTACTTCTTTTTCCCCACTTGCTCATCTGGAGAAACCACAGATGATGGACTGCTACAGAGACTCCCCATAACTAGCTTCAAACATGTTCAGCCTCATTAGTTTTAGACAGACCAACCCATAAAAATCTTCAAACATACTGAGAGGTTCCATGTGTGTCCCAAAACCAATATACACAGCAAACGGCAATCTGTAAAACTGCAAAATCCCTTGAAACAGATTTAAAAGACAGCCCAAGCCTCCACTCCCCCTCCTTCCACGTCACTGGAGCGGTATGACTTGTGTGCGTTCACAGCACTATCACCCGTAGTGGCAGTTGATGCTAGTAGGTGCTGAAACGTAATGTCTTTTCCATACACTCCAATTACCCTAAAGTGGCAGAGGTTCGGGATTGTCAAACTGTTCAGTTATTGACTGGCCTTTAGCTAGAGAGCATTTGTTTCTGGTTTCTCACTTTAGCCCCGCGTTCCATTAAACCCACTACAGTTAGTACTCAGAATAAATTGCATTTTGGAAGATTAACGAAGTCAGATGGCAAGGCTAAGTGCACAATCTGTTCTGTCTCCTACCAATCACAGTGCATCAGCACGTGCAGTAAGATAATGAGAAAGGCAAAAGTCTCAGGAAGAGTCAGGTTAAAAGGGGATGTTATGTTTTAATCACCTGATTTTTTTCCCTTTTCCACACAACAGTGAAGAGCACAGGACTGCCAAAGGGAATACTGAGACATTCTTTCATTTCCTGATTGAAACTACTGTAAGAGATGACTGCTTCAAAAAAAACATGTCAAGATGCATTTTTTCCTGTTTAAGCCAGCTTCCTCACGGGAAGAACGATCATTTGATATCAAAATTAAAATCACTGTTGAGGATTAATAGCTAATCCTACAGGTGAATCCCATCAACAGTATCTAAAAAGCTTTTGGCTAATTCTTTTTAAAAGATGTCTCCACTGAAAGCAGGGAGCAGTCAGCAGAAGGGGAAGGAGATTTTAGTTCCCTGCATTCAGATCCCCCATATACAGCTGTTTCAATCCTGCAGTAAGTGCTACAGTTTGATTTAGTATGGGATGCTGTGGGACAAAGATGACAATATGCCAGATTGTTTTTCTATTTATAGTTTCATCACAAATTATTATTTTACAATCTTCTATCTTATATGGAAGAGATTTTTAATAAATAGAGATCATAGAATCATAGAATGGTTTGGGTTGGAAGGGACCTTAAAGATCATCCAGTTTCAACCCCCTGCCATGGGCAGGGACACCTTCCACTAGACCAGGTTGCTCCAAGCCTCATCCAGCCTGGCCTTGAAGACATCCATAACTGTCTTTGCAGAACCACAAAACATCATCACTTTAAACATACGGCAGTGGGAAGAGAGAGATTGTCATCCACCCATGTGATTGACATGTCCTGTAACACTCAAATCTTTAGCTCTTGTTTAGTACTTCTCTAGACAAAACTTCTACAGAAACAACAGGTTTCCATTCATTTGGTTTAGTTCCCTGAAAATCCCTTCCTTTGACTCTAGATGCTGCTTGGCGAAGCAGTTAAGGTAAGGTAAGTCAAGGTAAGGTCAGATGGGCTGGTCGCCCCCGAGCAAGGGTACACAGTGTACATGGAGAGCCACTGCTAAGCCCGAATGCCCAGCTGCCTGGCCCCGTCCTGGGCCGGTTTGGCACCCATCTCACTTTCCCATGAGCCGATTCAACTCGCTAACTCAGCAGAAATCTATTCATTCTTTGGCTGGCACGTTTCCTGCTCAGTTAGCAAGCTGAATCAGCTCACAGCAAGCTTCAGTGAACCAGTACAAGGTGATGGAGGAAAGCACGGAGGGAGGCGTGGGGGAAGCGGCCTGCCCTCCTTTCAGGAGAACGGAGCAGTTGTAGTGCCTTCACGTTGTGTAACGCACTCAGAGGTACTGCAGGAAAATCAGGTATTCACCTTACTGGAACTCTGACCCAGGCATACCAAAAAAAAAGACTTTCCTGGTGTCCAGCTGAGCGGTGCAGCCATAGGCACTAGAACTCCTATGAAGGCAGCTGCTGGCAGCTAAGGATGGCAGCATCGCCAGGGGCTTACCATTGCCCCCTGCCACAGCGCAGGGCCCTGCGTCTGAACAAGCAGCTCATGCCAGCACTTGTCATCCTCTTCAGCGTGAAGCTGGAGCGCTCACTTCATCCCACATTGACTGCTCTTTGGTAAACTTGGGCTGAGTTTGTGACAAACGGACAAGGAACAGATTAACTCGTCCTGTCAGTTCTGCTTGTGCCTCCACCAAAGGCGCAGAGAAAACTGCCCGGTAACATCCACCATCTCCTGTGTAGTGATGATGGCCTTCAGCTTTACACCTCCTGGGGTGGGGGGGGAAAGCTGAGGGGAGATGAAGGGCAATGAGGTGGTTCAGCTAGGTGAAGGATGCTGTAAAAATAACAATAACGATTTCTTTGTCGGTAGAAGGGAATACTGTGGAGCCTACTCTACATGATGGCCCTGCACTCTTTGGAGATTTAGGAAAGTATAGTCTTGACAGCATACCTGAAGGGTTGTTTGGGTGAAAATCCTGCTGTCTTCACTGGTTTTGTCCTTTGACCAACAGAAGAACAGGATGCTGTAGAACAGAACAGGAAAAGAAGCACGACCTCCTTTCACTGACTCCCGTCTCAGCAAGCTTGGCAAGTGTGTTTTTGAAGTGTGTTGGAAGATCAATTACCAGGTTAGAAGTGAAATCTTTTGCCATTTCTATCATTGACGAGCTCCGGGGGGAATTCCCTTGTTAGTGGCACCACATCAGATCAGAATGCATTTTCAGATGCTGTCATTGAACCAGAAAGCAGCAAGAGGATTTCACAGGAGGGAAAGAATAATCTTATGAGTCTCTGAAATGAGTGCCCTGCTGCTCTGCTGAATGTGGGCAAAATCCATGATTAAATCTTGCCTGTTTTGCTGTCTGCTGTTGTCGGGCTTTATATCAAAGACAGGTCAAAATCTTAATCTGCAGTCATCTTGTACAACTATTGAAGATAATTAAAACAAAGCCAAAATTACTGGGGTCAGGTTTGATTTTGTCTAAACTATTTCCTGGTGATAGGCTTTTTTTACAATTATCTTCTCTGCTGCATTTGTTTTTCCCTGCACTACGGAACATTTGGCTAATACATATGATACAAACATGTGTATCTTCAGGGCATAACAAAATGCTCTGAGATCATTTATTTACTAGAAGCAGTTAATGGGATGAGCAGGGGCCTACTGAGTATGAGAAAGAATGCCATAAATTACTCTCTGCTCTTCAAGAAGAATATGAAACCCATTAAACACGAAGTCTTTTATCCTGACAGTCCCACGGACTACACAGTGGGGAGGAAAAGACTATCGCACTTCATAGTAAATATGAATGGAAACTATGAATAAACAGAAATAAGATTAAATTTTGCTCCTAGTCTTGTTGTTGAGAAGTGTCAAGTTCTGGGCAAAATTCTTCTTGCCTGCAGAGTCCATTGAGAGAGATGTGTAATTAGAGCACAAGGATGGGAACAAGCACAATGAAACTAAATGTTAAGTCAAATGCTGTGCGTGGCTGCAGGCCTCTGGTCTCGTTCTTTAAGGATTCTTTTCTTGTAACACACAAGCCAAACTCTCAAAATGGTGTGATGGCACTTTCCAGATTTGCTGCCTTATTTATTATTTTTTTTTCAGACACCACAATGTACAACACATACCAGCATTTAGAAGATCAGCCCTTTTATCTTACTAGCTGGCAGATTCACTCTGAAGGTGGCTATACATAAGTGCATTTTTTTAATTACTTCTGCCTATGAACTCAGAGGTCACAATGAAGGCAAGGTATCAGAAGGTAAAAATTAGGAGATGATCATTCCAAACTGGTATTTGGATAAAGAAATATATGAACAGGCTTACATATAAGCCAGAATTTTCTGATGAAGAAAGATCACAGGAAGTGTAATCATCGGAAAGATTAGATTCTTAGGAGAAACATAAGTGCCTTATAAAAATTATTGTTCCAAATAAATCAAAGGCAGTCATTTTGTCCCTTTCACATGCAGCTGCAGGAATATTATTTAAACAGTAAAGAAAACGTGAGGCATTTACTGGCAATATGTGACAAGTTGAGAGGAACTGGCGACCTTCACCTGTGCCCTCAGCCATT
The DNA here is from genome assembly GCF_000690775.1 of Eurypyga helias. Classification (NCBI taxonomy): domain Eukaryota; kingdom Metazoa; phylum Chordata; class Aves; order Eurypygiformes; family Eurypygidae; genus Eurypyga; species Eurypyga helias. The sequence continues at coordinate 81,389 of NW_010245655.1, read as the reverse complement.
CACCCCCGTGACTTTTAAGCTCTTGAATGGCCTGTGCTGACACTTCAGGAAGCAAAACTAAAAGCACAGACACAATTTATGTCGGTCTGTAACACAAAGGGCTATTGTTGATCTGTAAGGGTATCGTTGAAGAAGTCTAAGACATTGTCTAACTACAGAACACTGGAATTGTCTTGCTTCTGTAGCACGGAAAACCGACTTGTCTCCTCTCATGTACTACCCCAATGATGGAACCATGTACACATCTCAGACTGGTCAGGACCCATTGGACCAGGCTGCCAGCCTATGACGAGTTAAGTGTTCCTGGGCAGATAAATATCAGGTATAACCATCATACCGGAATGGCCAGGGCCGAATCCATGGGGATTCCCGTTGAAAATCCCTGTTTCCAGGGGCTGGGGCAATTGTACAGCTCACGAGTGGGTGGAGGTATCCTATTATTCTCTGTCGCTTGACCAGGAGATGGCGGTAATTCCCTTTGCATAAATCAGAACGCTCCAAAAAGATACTCAGAAATGCAGACAAGGCGTTCGGGGGAGGGGGGGAGGAAATTCAGAAACCAGCCTGCTGGAGCTAAGTGAATAAAATCACATGGCAGGTAACAGAAGGAATGTAGCTAAGCTCTATTTCTTGTTTCTGTGAGTATTTTCCCTATTTCTTTGGTGTCTGAAAGAAAGACAAATTATTAGAAAGATAGGCAGCCCCCCGAGCTTTCAGTTAGGTATTATTTTTAGCACTAATCACATCTGCATATTGCAGAAAGAACAACACATTTCTAGCTGGCATTCAGCAGCTGTATGTTAATGTTATTTGTGAAAATACACTCGTACATTAGAAACAACTTGAATATGCAGAAGAGACCACCTTCCCCCCAGGGCCTCCGCAGTGAAGCGCTCAATATTCTTGTGCCAGCGCTGTGACTCCAAACACAGCTTTGCAGCACTCCTGCATGCTATTGCCCCTTCGTGTTGTACCCTTCTTCCCCCTTTGCAACTTTATAGGTAGATCATGCCAATTATTGTGCTCTCCTTAGAGCCTATCCTGGCTATGTTCTGTAAATCCACTTCTGCCTCAGTCTCAGCCAACCCTTTCACCCTACTCACATCGCTCCTGAACCTGCCTTCCGAAAGAGGCAGTAGGAATCGAGTGCTTACGCCTGAAACTCTTACCCTCTGGTCTGCAAAACGCGTATGCACAAAAAATTCCTTTTAAATGGTTTATTTCCCACATTTTGCTCAAGTTCTATAAACATTCTACAAAGGGAACATCCAGGCAGGACTGCTGAAAAATATAGAGAATTTGGTGTGGCTCTTAAAAGGTATTAATGATAACCACATGTCAACATCATATTTATTCTGCAATATAAGAGTTATGAATTTATGAAATTACCATGACACATCCATGTGTGGTATGATAGATACTGCCCTGTTAATCTCAATCCAAAAGATACATGCTGGGGTTTTATTACCAACCAAGAATCTGGCAGAATGAGTGGAGGAATATAACATTTCCCTTTGACCAGTCCAAAGAGTTAACATTGCAAGTGTGAACAACATTCCTGGCAGACAGCTCAGAGAAGCTTCCATGGGAGACATTTTTTACATCAGCTATTCATTACATCATTACAAATATACACCACCAGTTAGTCAACAACGATACGTCAAGGTAAGAAAAGGCAAGGGTCTTTCTGTGAGTTATATCTTGTGGATTTCAGAAGACTTCTGCAGGACAGATTATATAAGTAAGGACTGTTGGAATAGGACCTTCTCTGCACCTTTGCCATTTTACTTTCTATAGGTATGTGTGATGATTTCAGTGGTCTGCCTGAGGCACTTAACTGCTGCCATCTGCATCTCATAGAAAAAACATTTATCCCTGCCTGGTCAGTCTAGACTACTACCCAGACAGAACAACTTCTCAAGCTGTCTTTTTGCAGGCTGTCATTATCTAGCTCCATATCACCTTATCCTCCATTCCCCAGACATATGAATTCCAGTCCCTTCAAGATTAGTGTTCTCCAGGCATACACTGAAGCCTTGCAGACAGTCCACCCTAAGTTCAATAGCTTCCTGCTGGATCACACTACCTCAAGAAGGTTATTTTACAAGTGCATGTGAGCACACTAAGCAAGCTGGCTAAACCCTATTTCAAGCCAAGAAGCTGAAAAGTCACATTAGCACAGCCTGGAGCATCCTGTAGTAAATTCACAGCACCCAGATGGTGGAGGACAGGCATTGCCTTTCTAGAAACAATTCACATGCACCCACAAAAGCCAGCCCAGTTTTAGCTAGTTGTGGATATAACCAGTCTCCACTTAGGATTTCTCTTTATCTTAAGATCTCTCTTTATCTTCAGTGTCAGCTTGTTGGGTTTACCCCCCTATAGTCACAAAATCATCACAGCAAATACAAGTTTATTTGCTTATATACACCAAACAAATGATGAGTGTACTGTTTGGAGCGAGAGAATCAGTTCCTCCAACAGAGACAGGTGCCACACCACAAGTGAAGTGTGACACAATAATATAACTAGCAGGCAAAATGAAAAGTCCAAAAAGTCATTGTCCATTGCTGCTTTACCACAGATTAATCTCCATATATATATGGTATATATTTCTGATGATAAGCTTGAGAACTTGTATTTTGTTGGATGTGATTACTGTAACTGGAGTAACATGTGTCACAGTGGCAGTAAATCCTGTTTATTTAACCTCAATCTAATATTTGATCATTAGAAGGAACTACTTCTTCACAATGTCTGTTTAGACTACCTCTTCACATTTTCCTTTAAAAACACCAAGTTCTTTCTTCTTCTCTAATCAAAACAAACCAATTTAAATTGTGCTCCAGGCCTGTCACTTTCCAATATTTTGTAATCTATTCCCCAATTAACAAGCATAATTCTCCTTCTTCATTTGCCATTTATGAATGCTAAGCCTTTGCACTTTTTACCAGATACTCGCTGTCCACTTCCTTGATCCTAGTCAGAAATCATACTTACAGCAACTATATATTCTTAAAAGCTTAGATGGAGAAAACCAAACCCCGTTAGGGTCAGAGATTCCATTTCAAACATAGGTCAGGACAGACAGCCTTGAAAGATGCTGGGTATGTCATCCAATAAAATGATATCCACTCCAATTCAGTCAGAACCTACAGCTCCAAGAGTACAATAGGACATGTACTTCCCACCTCTGGAAATGAGAATCATGCTCACACTCAGCATCAATTTCCTTCCATCCTAACTTTCAGCTAACCTTATTCCAACCCGAGCAATGGCATCAGCAGATGTGTCCCCTCAGTTAACCATTGCAACTTTTTCCAAATGGCCTCTAATCTTGTTGGTTGTCAAGCTGCAGGATAAAAAACATCTGTCAATAAACATAGCTTCTTCAGCTGCCTAAGTCCCTCCGTAATTCTCATTCCAGTCAATGTCAGAGTAATTGCAGTTTCATATGATCAATGTCCTAGCCCAAGTACAGTCCTCCATCTGCATAAATATTTCCTGATCTGTCTTTTCACCTAGCCCTGGGAGATCAGTAATTGTTTTCTATTATGATCGTTTTACCATTTCAATCTTTAGCCTCAAGTTCAAGGTGTCTCTGAGTTGCCATCCATGTGAATGTTATTTTGTTTTCAGCGTAACGTCCTTCCTTATTTATACTGTCATATCTCCTTCTCCTTTCTCAGTGAGAATTGCCTGTCCTTACCCTCTGTGTCTGGGTAATGTAATATTACAGCCTAATTCCTGAACTGGCCACATTTCAGTTACTCTAATTACACCAGAGTTGTCTTTAAGCAGCAGATGTCCTTGCTCTTCCAATCTTGTTTTCTGTTCCCTGCCCCTGCCTCACCAAGCCCTCCAGCACAGAAGCATTCACCTGCTAAACAGTAAACAGAGGCTGGTCTGCCTCATTCAAGCATTTTTCATATCTGAAAATGCAAGAGAGGTTGTGGTGGAGTTATTTTCTCTGAAACTGAAAATTAGGATCTTGTATCAGCTAGGGATTAGCTCCAGTTTCAACAATAGGGAGTGCTCAGTGAAGCCCTCTAACATAGACTAGGTGAAACAGCGTCACATAGGAAGAGCTTTCCCGTACTTGTAGCTCACGTAAGTTCCCAGAGACTCAACTGACTTTTCCCGACTAGAGGGGGGCCCATACATCAGCTGTAAAGAGCACCTGTATCAGATTCTGGTCACCAGTTGCTAAAAGCTAGAACAAACATCAATGCACCTGTGAAAAGACAGGTCCAAACCTCATAGATGTCTGTGCAGGTTTTCACTTTGTCTGAGTGTTTCTGGATCTGAAAGTCAGGCTCTTTGTCATACAGCTACAATGTAGGTTTTGTCATTTATTCCCACAGAGAGGTCTTCATTAGCAAGGAGACCAAAATACGTCCTTCCTTTGTCCTTAGGCTGGAACAATTACAGTTCATCTGTCACTCTGCCTTTTATTCCCAAGGGGACAGGCATGTAGTCTTACATTCTCTGTTTTACGTCTCCAGGAACCCTGGCTGTACTAGTGGTACAACTGAACATCAGAGGCCTCTCCTCCTGCCCTAGGGAAACACAGCTTAACACCCAAGCTCATCAGTGTTAGTCATAAAAATGGCATAAGGTTTTCCAGCTCACACACTCACTGCACATTTTATCTAATTTTTATTTTACTTGAATGCGTGTATTGCATATGCATTAAGCAGGCTATGCCAGAAGCATCGTTCCAGAAACATATTTAACTCGACAGCCTGCTCAAGTGGAACAGCACTCATTACATCCTGGACTGAAAGTCCTACCAGAGCAGGGAGTTCCAATAGAAGCTTTCCTTCAATTGCTGTCCTGAGCAACACCAATCACCATGTTGGATTCAAAGTGGATGTAGTCAGGATACGACAACCCAGATAAAGGATGAGTTTATTTCTCAGAATACACAAATAGGAGTAAAATTATAATCTGCAAGTTCAATAAAACCAAACCATGCTGTCTGTATATATTTGCTTTCACTAGTATTACTTTCCAAGCTACCATGGGTTAAGTTTAAATTTCTGATTTAACTACATTCAAATGACAGAGCAGTGGCATGTATGAATTTGTCCCTCTAATTTCTTTCATATTAAAAGTATATTTTGTATCCATTTTCTTGCATTTAAAAAAAAGGGACATTTGGCATTTTAAGTGCCTATAAATGAGTTGAAAGGATGCAAAAAGAATACATGCTAGAAGCCTGATTAACTACTCTGTAACTGAAACATAAGACGTATCAGTGGCGTGAGATACGTGCCATAAAAGCATCAGAGGGTTTTCGTTGTGGCATTTCTGAGAGAACAATAAATTATCTTGAAGTCCTGAGAAAGCAGAGTCAGGTACGTGACCACTTAGTAACCTGAATTCAAGTACAAGTGAAAGAATATTATTGGAAATACTTTTTTTCTCTTCTTTTCTCAAGTCTAACCAGTTTCTATGGCTGAGGAGGAACATAAGTTAGCAAGGTCACAGATACTATGAATATAAAATGTCTAATTCGTATTAGCTCTTCTGTAGTCTATAAATGGTGGTTAAATGTTCCTCACAGCTCCCAGGCTAAATGACTACCCCAATTTTACAAGTGGAGAAGTGCCAGATCAGGTGCCCAGTCTGGCATGGGCATAGATTGAAGCAGAAGACACCCTGCTTTGACGACAGTCGGATCCAAGGGGTGGAAAAAAATCCAGGCCTGAAACGTCCATCCTTCTGCTGTCTTATTCACAGAAGAGGAAAAGAAATCTAATTTTGAAAATATCTCGTGGATCAGTGTGCTGTGCCCCATGTGTGAGGCTGGCCTGATGACTAGCAGGTAACACAGCTTTCCTTCCCTGTGGTTAGTTTGCCTGTCATGATAAGGTCAGGCTTGCTGCAGAGACCAGGGAAATTGCAGTCCCACTGCCCTGATGTCATCCCAGTGTTAACAAAACTCCCTCAGACCCAGCGCTCTGTTCAGAGCACTACAAGACCCCTCTGAAAGAGGTAAAGCTCACTGCTTTTACTTCTATTTATTCCACAGGTACTATGAGCCAGATCAGAAAGACAACTATACTACATCCACAGCTGCCCTGGTTCCACAAGAAACTTGCCCTGTCCTCCCAGCTCACCAACCTGTCCAGGACAGTGGAGGTCTCTGCAGTTTCCCTGAAGGTCATTCATACCAAGAGCTAATTTTGTATCACTTACATAGGCCGTGCGCTCTCAGACTGAAACCAAGCCAAAACCCCTTTTAGACAGATTTTGCCATCTTGCCTTTATGGATGATGATGACCATTCTCGGTCCTAACTGACCAGAAGAGAGATGGCAAATGTCACCTTTAGCTCAAGCTCACAAATATTTTCTGTTGCTAGAAAGGAGATGTGATTTCCCCCCCTTAGGATAGGTGGTTTCCTTGGTTTCCTGGCAAGAAATGCATATATTTACAATACTGAGTCTCTTAGTCAACTATATGTTGTCAAACATTCGTGTCCTAGAAATACTGCTGTTTCCGATTAGTTATTACACCAACTATGTATAATGCCATATGGCCTTAATAACATGCCTGTCACTTTCGGAGAGTAATTACTTCAATTTTGGCAGCATTAATCTGCAATATTTGCTGTCTCTTTGGATGACATCGTAATGGTGCAATGCAAAAGTGATCAACATCTCCCAGGCTGTGAGAAAGGCACTGTCTGAATAGATTATGATTTAAACCAGGGAAGGGCATTTTTCCTGGAAAACAATACATTATTTTCACTAATGCTATTCTTAGGAATATTTGGGAAGGGAGGAAGAGACCACATTACTCATATAGAATTGCTAAAATCCTCCAAGATTCAGAATTTGAATATAAAAAAAGGCAGAAAAGCCCCTGCCTGTTTCCAGATCACTCCACAGAGTGAAAAACACAACTGCTAAATTAGAAAAAAATAATTCATTATTATATTCTTTGGTCAACAAACCAGCTAAAGGACACTATTTCTATTTGTAGGTTGAGTACAGATTTTGCAGTCCTTATACCAACCTAATTCGGGAGGGTTCTAATTTTAATTGCTGGATAAAAGAGATGCTGTGGCTTTGTAACTGATTACAGATCCTCTGCAAGAGTCAAAGAGCTGGATGTGGCCACCCTCTAGGTATTGCAAAACTGCTTCATAAATTTGTGAAGCATTAGTTCACGTTAATAATCATACATATCAGTGTAGTCTCAAATGACTTATGCCCTGAATTGGTCTCATTACCCATGTAGTGAAGTGATGTCTGCCACTGTTTTAATTGCTTGCAAGTCTGAGAAGTAGAAACAGAAGTCAGAATTTGTTAGCTTGCACAAACACCAAGTCAAATTAATATGCTGAAAGCCTGGACTTATGTTCATTTCATCCTGTGCATACATAGACTAATATCTGTCAAGACCTACATATGTTCTTAGCATTATTACTCTGATGTGAATGGAAGTACAGTTAGTGTATGAGGCTGAGCGGAACTAGAAGCAGAATGACATTACCACAAGGCAAGACAAAAAGCCCAGAGGTAGCACAGGGCTGTACCATATCTTCCTTGTCAGATCACTCACAAGAACTTGTGGAAAACCAATGGTATCGATCACTGCTTTGATATATGATCATACTTGAAATGACCATCCTGTGATTATATGTAAAATATCTATGTGTAGATCTCTTCTAGGCAGAAAGCAAGCCCACCTGCTGTAAAACACCAGTAAATACTTCTTTGGCATTCCGTTGTCTTCACATGCTGAGTCCTGACCATAAGCTCAGTATCTCAGTGCACCTCAGCATTTGTGGAAACTGCGAATACCGAATAGCCTGGATGCTTACACACCCACTCACAAAGTCAAGCTCACAGATTCACAGAGTGGAAGGGGTTGGAAGGGACCTCTAGAGACCATCTAGTCCAAACCCCCTGCCAGAGCAGGATCACCTAGAGCCTAGAGTAGATCACACAGGAACAAATCCAGTCTCCATACACTTGTGTCCATTTAACATACTCTATGTTTGTCAGAGTATGGACCTATTCCCAGCTTTTTTTTTTTTTTTGTGGATGAGTACTTTTACAGTTACAATTCTATATTAAATTTGGATAGATCCATGTGATAGGCTGGCTACATTGATGTTATAATAAGCTATATACATAACAGTACACATCACATTGACAAGGAAAAGTAACACTATATCCTGTATGAATCTAACAGTTGGACATACATGTGGAGGAAACCTCAAACGGGTACAATTAATGAATGTGCACAGCATCCAAGTCATTATTTGTCATTATCAGGATAGTGGTCATTACTCAATACAGAACAGCATCTCTCCATTGAAAGGCAGGGAATTCAGCTATGCAACAAAATCACGGTGTTCCTAATGAAAGGATCACTTTGGATTTTCAAGGATTCCACTGAAACAGAGCATCCTGTGTCCCTACAGAATGAGGAAGAGACAAGGAAATTTGATGAGTGATATCACAGGCTTTGTCTGATTACGGAGAAGACAGGGGCTTATTTCTAGGCTTGGCAGTTGATTGTCATATGCGTCAATTATAATTTACTACGCACAAGAACACGATGAGCCACTTTTACCTCCCACCACATATTTCATTGTAAACAAGGAATAGAGACATTCTTCAGCATGTTCTACATTTCACAAACTGCCACTCATTAATGACGATATCGCTAGAGATCATGGTTTTTGTATAGGACAGAACGATTAATCATTTTTGTGAAACCACACAAGCTGATAATGAAAGGAAGAAGGTACTTTGTTATAAAACCCCTGAGTCCCGGTGGGTATAAGTCTACAAAATAAAACAGCACTGAAGATTCTGAAAGCAGTTAGGATGTTAGCATGTCCACTTCCAATAATAAAAACAGGCTTTATTTTTTTTTAGGATATGCCATAAAATATAGAGTAAGAGAGTCTCTTTTTGATGGTGTTTGCTAGCAACTTCAATGGCAAAATTTGTATTTATTTCACTGGATGAGTCCAAACCAAAGCATATGATTGCCTATACTGCATATACTCCTTTGCTGCTGCTTCATTGCTCTGCTCTGAGCTCTACAAAGCACTCAGGGATACTGACCTCCTTTTCATATCCTCAGATACAGTCAAGCAATTCCTTAAGAGAATTTCTATGCCATATGATCTAATCCTGTGTAAAGATCTTAGGTACCTTTGAGCAAGAAATCCTGCACAGCAGAAGTCACATAATCGTATTAGTGCAGCTCTCCACAGGAGCTAAATAGCCTTGTTGAGAAGGACTTTGTTGAGCAGGGCTTCTCAAGTCAAGCTTGGCAGCTCCCTGGGGGTAATTCAGGTATCCGCTTTGTGTTGTGCGGACACCCCTTTGTTTTCCTTTACCTAAGATCTGGATCACCCCCAGCTTGCTTCTGCTGTTTCCTTCCCTGGCTTGACTGGTTCCACAGTTTTTTACTGCAGATCAAGAAGCAAACTTCAGATTCATGGATGTGGCTGCTGTCAAAATTACATTCCCATTTCAGTGGGAAGAACTGCTGTATAGCTAAAAAATGAAGACGATTGTTTCCACACTCTAAACAAGCAGGGACTGTGCTTTCTTATTAGCACTTCGCAGAGTTCGTGGCCACTCTCACAAGAGCTTTAACAAAAGGAAATTAAGTAATAGGTGTGCCCATCACTGTTCAAGGGGGCGTCTGAGATCTTCCATTGCTAATGGAGCATTTTTGCCCCTTTGATCACTGACGTTTAGTCTGCTGTAGAGGCAGAGGCAGCATCTGGTGACTACAGACTTACTATAAAAGCGTTGGTATAATATACCAGGCTGGTTTCCTGCTTATATGTGCCCTACAGTATAGCATGTCCTAGAAATATGCTGCTGAGATCAAGCCTGAATTACCCATGGGGAATGAGAAAGGACAATCCTAAAGAAGAGTGATCAGTCTTCTATATGCAATAAGCTGCATATAACGATCTTCACTGTCAGAAGCCACAAAGCAGTTGCTCAGAGTGACCTTCCACAGGAGTTCACAGACAGGAAATGAAAAAGCAGAAGGGATTTGGGGTACAGCTGGATCCTAGAGTGACCAAGCAACAACAGTCTCAGCAGCCTCTGCTAGCTCGCTTTCTCTGCCACGAAGGATTCAGATACCCATCACACCTTATTCCAACACACTGCTGTCAGCTCATCAGGTAACTCAGCCTAAAAGGGAATATAGATTTGAAGTGCTCAGGAGCTTCTTAGGGTTGCCTTCACCATTCATATGCCAGTATTTTGTACTTCTAAGGTTTACAGGAAATGTGTGATTTGTATAAACTATATAGGACTAGCATCCTTCAGTGTTTATAGAACATCCTGAATGACTCAGCTGCATTGCTGGAAATCTGACATTGCTCAGTTCTAAGAGGCTGCTTAGATTCAAACAGCTCTAATTTGTTTGAGTTGTGGGAAATGATCAGTTTCTTCTGCAACACATCTATGGTGTGAAAAACATTTGAGATGCCACCATCAGAACAGCTCCTCCAGCTGAACTGGAACTTGAGCTTCATTTCAGAAGGGTGGGAAGTCATTATGCACCAAAAAACAAGCACCGGGCCATTTCCTTCTCTCTTTGCTTCCCTGTTCCTTGCAAATGAAGATGGCAGCAACTACTGATGCAGAGATCCCAACAAAGGAGGTTCTTCACAAGGATGTGACTTAGTTAAATGGGGAGCAAGGGAAGTAATGTTCCCATAGGTGCTGGTCTTCTGAACCTGAAAACTGTTGGTTTCTAGTGTAGAAATGAATATAAAAATGAAGGAACAAGGCAGGCGGGTGGGGATTGGTAAACAGCATTTGCTAAAGAACTAAACTACATACAGCAGAACAAAGCTAAATATTCAGAAAGCTTCAGGGACATAGTTTTAGTTATTGAAGAAAATGACTGGCATCCCCCTGGGTTTTACAGATTTTGTCAAAATGACAAAGTCATTCTGATTGAATCTATCCACTCCAGAAATGCTGGAGACAAAGCACTCCTCAGAACTCAGATACAGAATCAATTCTCTGTGATTTAAGTGTTCAGTGTGCATCAAATACACGCTACATGGTACACATCTACACCCCAGTAATCAAAGGCGTACTCTTATCCAGTAACATATATGAGATAAACCAGTTAGAGTAAACCTTGGTGAAAGAGATTTAAGTCAATTCTTTCGAGTCCATATATAGAACAGGCTAAAAGGACGCTTGCAGTTTTACTATTATTCAGTTGTCACGTGGTGACTCATTAAGCCACAGTAACTCAATTGTGTATCAGATATTTAGTGGTTCATCTAATTATGTAAACACATTTAAATGCATAATTATCACTTCTTGCATGTTGCAACTGCACACTTAACTTTTAAATTAACAGCCCTTTTATCTTTCTAAATATCCAAGTGATCGAAAACTATAGCGTATTTATGTGGGAGGGTAGATTGTATCTTAATTTTTCTCATATTTTTCCTGTCCGAATACAAATAACTTAAATGAGAATTCTGTACCTATGTAAAGAAATCCTGTCCCTAGATACCCTTGTGGTTCTGCACCCAAATTAGTTTCCTCTTTCAGCAACACTGCACAGCTTTCCCGAAGATGGATGCAAGCACAGTGATTGTTTGTTTCAGGGTTGCTATTAAGAAAGAACAAGATCAATCCTGTAGGTCAGCACAGGAACTGAAAGGAATGCAGCACCTGAATGCAGGGTGTAGTTAGCAATATTTATGCTTTCCAAGCTATTCATTCTCTATGGCCTGCAGTGTAAATCTATAATTTCCCAAGACAGATCTGCTGTTACACACATCACCCAGTAAGTGCAAACCAAAAGATTTATCAGCACATTAACAAATGTCTTCATGAAGAATAAACAAATATTTCCCTCAGTGAAATTAAAATTAAATGTCAATGGCATGGCTGCCAAATGTTCATCTGTACTCAAATTGGTTTGTACTGAGATCAAGGATCAGATACTTTTTTAACAACTCCAAATCTCCTGAGGGCTAAACTGTGGAAAGGGGACCCAAGGCTGGGTTGGTGAGTAAGCAGAGAAGCAAACAGAAAAGCAAAAGAGGAAAATAAATAAAATATTAACAGCATTAGCAGAAATCTATTTGTTCTGCAGAAGATTTTAAGATATCAGCACCATTTGTCTGATTATCAGTGTTAAGTAAGTGCCAATGAGATTCAGCATTGCCACTGCTGTGAATAACAAGGAAATAGGCTCAGTTACATGTGATGTCCAAAAACTCTTTCAAATATTATAGAAAACTATGGTTACAGAGAAATGCTCAAAAAGACCAACACAGTGGCATGGCATTTGATTTAACCCCAGTGTTAAACCACTTCAGAAACATGAACAACTTCTTTAGCAGCTCTTCCTGCAAACTTCCTCTTACATACACAAAAACCAGGAACCAGGTAAAATTGTCATCCTTCCCAAGCTTACAGCTGTGATATAACTAGGAAAGAAGTATCAGGTGTTCTTATCAGTCTATATGCAATACATTTCCAATAATGAACTCTAGAGATCCTACATAAAGGGATTCTGTCCCTCCAATTTCTCTGTGTGAAAGCTTACTAGTAGCTTCTTCTACTGCAAAACTGATTTTCTTCTAAAACTGCTGTAAAGGGAAACGGTTGTTTCAAATACAGCAATGCACCATGGGTGCAATTTAACTTACAAAATCCCAGCTCTCTTCATAGACATCTATAAATCTTTGCCCTTTCGACCAGAACTATCATGCATCCCAGCTTGCTAAGCCCTCCTAATTTAATGACACACATTTATTTGGAAATAGTGTAGCAGAGCAGCTTCAAAAGCATTACTTTGGCATTATTACACTGTGAGAAATTATGGTGGTTTGGGGTCTTCTAGCCTAATTAGATTCCATTTCGTTCAGTCATCCTCAAACGAAACTTCTATTTTCAAAGGATTTTGTGAACAATCTGCTAATGAAAGAGAATTTATAGTATTTATGGGGCAACAGTATAAATGGAATTTAATAGCCAAGTGCCAGCAGGGAACTGTCTAATCTTTATCGAATGCTGATTAGCAACCAAGGATTTCTGGTGTGATAATGAGCCCTGGACTGGCTCCTATATAGTTTTTGACACTGGCACCGATGTGTATCTGCTAATTGCTAGAGGAATACATATAATAACTGAACTTCAACTAATGAGTGGAGATTCAACCAAGTCTTTGAATAAAGTCTTTAACCAATACCTTTGAAATTCACAAAACCATAAAAAGTCGGATAATCACTACAGGCACTTAGTGAACACCTTAGTTTATAATATGCAAATAAATTAAGAGATGAATTTCCAGAACTGGGTGACTCCTCAAGAAACTTAGCTTTACAATGAGAATATATTACGATAACTTCCATCAGTCTGGACCTAGGAATTAGAAAGGCCAAACTGAATAAGCCCTGCACACCTAGAGGGATTTCAGGTCCTTCTAACAGGATCTGCTGTGAACTTAGTCATCAGGTCCTAAAAATTCAAGTGACCAAACCAAAATCACTGCATTCGGAGAACTTTTAACATCTAGATGCACTTTTTCTATCTCCTTCACTAAGAAAGCCAACACACAGAAACTTGAGAGCTTAAGTCAGACACTCACTTGCACAGCCAAGCACAGAATTTGATGCATTTCTAGAACCATTTCTAGTCTCCATTCAGCAATCCCAAAACCATAATTTCCCTAAGTGCTAATACACATTTAAAAATTCCTAATTACCTATGTAATTGCAAAAAAATTCACTACAAATCTAAAGGTCTGCAAAAAATGGGAGTGAACCTGAGTAAACTCAACCCCCCCACGCCCCAATCAAAACCACCCCAAGCACCATTTTCCATTGCTGTTGCATGAAGAACAAAATGACTCCATAAGCATCACACTCAGGATGTGTGCAGCCTAGCAGAGTTCTGGTTCCTCTCTCCCATCAGAACCTCCTGCAACTCCAGGAGTATCCACAGACCTTAATTCACAATATCTACCAGTGCATGTTCTTGTCACAGCATTAGGACCTCTCAGCAGTTACATACCTGAACAATAAAGCCCAACAAAGTAGCAAAGAACATTTATCCCCCTTTTCCTCTTGTGCCATAAACCTTAAATATCCTCTTGCGTGAGCAAGGGGGATACTGTCACTAATTAGAATCTGTTAAATGAGCGAGGATAAAAGGGCCAATTATTTGTGGATGCCAGTGGATAGGTGTGACTGATAGAAGAAAGATCAAGATTGCTGTCAAAGGGTTCTGTGCAGCATTATAAAGGTAGACTGAGGAGAATTTCATATAAGTTATTCAACTAAATGAAATCTAAAATTAAGAAAGAAATAAATGTACGTTCCATCCAGCTAAAAACTGCACTTCTAAAACACATGTAATTGCTCTTTTGGCTTGGAAAGGGGAAGCAGCAGGACAATCAACTTACATAATATTTCCAACCTATTGTATTAATGTCATAAAAGTACACACCTTTAATGGGTGGCTACCGGTTGCAGTAACATCTCAACAGGTGTGAGAAACAATTACTTCAGATTCAACAGTACAAATCCCCAGATCTGAAATAATGCACCTGAGAAATCTCTTGACATTACTCTCTTCTAGATAAGAAATTCAGGTGGTTTTGACCCAATTCAAGATGGCAAAAAACCCCTAAGTTCTTATAAAATGACAATCCTGAGCTGGGAGGCAGAGAGGAAAGACAGAAGATAACAAGAGAACAGGGACATCATCACAAGATTACCGATGGCATGAACCAACAGCATTGAATTGCTCTGTAAGAAATGCCCGTATGGAACTTTTCAGTTTGTCAGTTGCAAAGTGCTTTGAAGAATAAACTGCACTAAATGGTGATAGATAAGCACATACATACAGAAAACTGCTGGAGGTTTGCTCCTGCCTTGAAGATTTTTCTTATTTGTCTTCCCTTTTACTTCTCTACCCCTAATCCAGAAATAGAGAAATGAGAAACTGACTGATTAAGCTTATGCAGAAGTTGGGTAAATAATTTCATCTTATTAGCATACAAACAACATCACCTTTTCCTAGAAAATTTTCTCTAAAATCCTTTTGGAGCTTCAAAAGCTCTGCAAAGTCTGTACTGATAGCATGATCTTCTACAGGCATCTCCTATAAATAATCTTTCAAGCTTTGTCTCCTTCAAGTACTTCATTTAAAAAAAAAAAAAAAGAAAAAGAAAAATTAGAATCAGTATTCACCTGTATCCAAAAAAAAGATAGTGCAGTGGTGACCTCCTGCATAGTGCAGAAAATAAACTTTGCTTGTGTATCTGTGTATCACAGTCTGCAGCTAACCTAATTTTTCTGGTTAGTTTATTTCCCATAAGGACTACAGTGACTACCAGGTGGTTCTTCACCTTCTTCCAGCTGCAGCATAATGCGTAACAGGAGATGTACATGAGCTATGCTGCGCTTCTGGGCACCACGGGAGGGCTGAACACCAGGGAGATCTGTGACCTCCCAATTCCACAACTGTTGTTTCACCTCAGTTAGCAACAAAGTACCACACAGCCGCTCACTCACCTCCCACCTCCTTCTCCTCCACTGGAGGAAAAGACAAGGAAGCTTGTGGATTGTGATAAAAACTACTTAATAATTGAATATAAATGAATATTACAGTTATACTAATAATATTAACAACATTACTAATAACAGGTAATTAAAATAATGGAAAATAAAACTTATGATGCAATTGCTCACCACCAATGCACAACCAGGTCCCGAGTAGTGAGAGTCAGAATCAGAGAACCCAAGAGCTGTAGCCTGAGAAGGATCACAAGTCCTTTAGAGTCCAAGCAAGCCCCATGAGCAACAGCACAAGTGGGAAAGCCAACTGACCAACGAGCAAACGAGCTAACGCACGAGCAAACGAGCTAACACATGAATAAACAAGTGAGCTAACAAGAGACCTAGCAACAAAAACTATGGCCCACCGACACACTCCCAGCTTACGTACTGAGCATGCCATGCTATGGACTGAAATACTCCATTGGCCAGTTTGGGGTGTCTGTCTGAACTGTGTGTCCCCCCACACTGCCTGTAGTGAGAAAGCTGGGAATACAGCTGCAGTATCAGAAGCTGAGAAAGACCTTGAATTGCTGCAAGCACTCCCCAGCACCAAAAACCAAACACCTTATCAGTACTTTTCTCAGGGGAAATCCAAACCAGCTTCATAGCAGCTACTGTGAAGAAAATTAACTCCGTCCTGACTAAAACCAGCCCAGTAATGAATGGGTTTTTTCTTGCTGTGTTCTCAGGAGAAAAGTGTATGTGTCAGGGATTGTCACCTGTGGCCTCCAGGGTTTCTCCTAATTGGAATTTTTTAAAGGTATGGTTGTTAACCTCATTGCATCTAAGGATTGTGGGGCATGAAAACCTTCAAGAAAGGAAGATCTTTATCATTTTCATTTTCAGTATCCCTGTTGCTCATTAAAAAAATCCAACCCACAACAACAAACAGTTTTGTACAAACATAGGTGCTGTGTTGCTTTGCACCAAGCAGATGAATCAGTGTAACAGACCACTTGCCAGTTCCTCTGCAGAGTGCTGCTTTGGGATTCTTGAAGTTGGATAGAATAAGTCAACTATGATGGCCAAAGATAATTATTTCCTCGAATCGCATTGGCACTGCTCTCTTCAATGCAGATCCCCCGAAACATTTCTCATGGTTGGAGGGTTCAAACAAAATCCAGACTAATTTGTTCCTTTTTATAATTGAGAATTAGACTTCAAGTGGGCATGAATATTCATCGGTAGCACAGGACATCTTCTGAAAACTCTTTTATCAAGCAACATAGGGATATAACTGGAGACAGTAGGTGGCAAAAAGTTTGTAGCAATGAGTAGCTTCATGGGGTTTCTGGGTTTTTTTGAACTTTTATGGCCAGTGAGAATCCCCTCTGGTGTAGAAGGGTATGCATATAGGACACAGCTTCACAGGCTTTTGTCTTTGTACAAAAGCAAAAAGCCAGAATGTGTCTTGAGTGTGTGAAGAACTTGGATGTCCCCATTACTGAATACCATTCCTATTTATACCCTGTTGGATATTTGCTTAACAATTCAGAGCTGGCAGGTTGAAAAGATGCTGTAATGTAGCTAGTCCATGATCAGAAGGTAATGTCAGGGATGTAAAATAAGACTAGCAAAGTATTAATTTAAAGGACTTCCAGAATAAAATGAATTTCATTCTGTGTAACAATGTTTAAAGGATATATCTAAAGAATTTGTAGTGCATCTAAGGGCACAGGAAAAAATACAAACCCTTTACACTTCTAAGAAGTCTTTTCTAATTTAGGTCCAGGATTTCAGTCAGAAATAAGAATTCTCACCCCTTCAGTCTGTCCCATTCCATTTCTATCTGGGATTTCATTTAAGTCTCTACAGTTTTGATTTATATTAGTTTTCCCATAGAACCTTTGCAAACCACTTCCTCTTATGTCTAGTGCTAAGATTTAAGGGGCCTTGTTTCTCCTGCAAAGTCAAATTACAGGCATCTGAAACAAATGGGCAGACTACAGAAGAGCATTCTTTTTTAGATACAACTTCCTTGGTTAATCTTCCACAAACGAGCTCTTGAATAAATTAAAAGCTTGTGTCTGACTTCTCAGATGTAAAAAAAGAAAAGAGAAAAGAGCATACGATCATTTGATAACAAAGTGAGTAAGAGCTACCAAAGGCAATTGTTTAGTACAATAATCCCAGAGTGGAAAGCTCAAGACAGATGAAAAGCATATATCACATTAGAGTGATCCCTGCATGCAAAGTGATGTAAGGAAAGTAGACCCCAGTCATTCAATCACTGCAGTCTTATTTTTATTTGACTTGTCTTAATAAAAAGATTCTTGATATTTCTGAATTGCATGATGAGCAGCCTCATTACAGGTATGTCTAGTTGACCTGCAATGATATATACTTTTGGCACCCAGCTTGGGCATCAGACATTGTTGGTCACAAGCCATAGTCTGAATATGTTTTATCCTGAAAGCAAGTGACAGCTGTTGCTCATTTGAATCACACTTTTAGTATATTCCTTTACAGGTAATCAAGGCAATTTGGAACATACACGGTAAGATT
Source organism: Eurypyga helias (assembly GCF_000690775.1). Classification (NCBI taxonomy): domain Eukaryota; kingdom Metazoa; phylum Chordata; class Aves; order Eurypygiformes; family Eurypygidae; genus Eurypyga; species Eurypyga helias. The sequence goes on along the minus strand of NW_010245655.1, from coordinate 63,281 downwards.
GCTTTTCATCAGTAGTGTATGCTATTTATGTGCTAGTAAGGTAGGAAAGTGTTGGCAATACACTGGAGAAATGCTGCAGAATCATCTCAAGATTAATGTATACCTAATGGACCTTTTAGAGTAGCTATGACCTATGGGTAAAACTACCTACTGTATTTTCACAACTAGCATATCTAGACATTTGCTCTTGGCTTTGTGTTTTTCCAAAGCAAGCGGAGAATGCAGAACTGAAAAAGTAAGAGAAAAAAACTGTACATGGTGAACACTGATTCTGCTGTGATCATGTAAGGACATAAAACCTCCCTGAGAAATTTGGAATGTTTGTTTTCTTGCTAACAGGGCTTGGGTAATGCTGGAGAATATATTTTAGATCAGATATACTTCCAGATTCATTCAGCCTGGAAATTCCCATGTTTCACGTTCCTATGCTTAGCATTACCTTAAGAGAGTAGAGGACTTCAGCAGGTCAAAGAGAAAACAAAAGGCAGACCTGGGACACATAAAACATCAAGGAAATTACTGAAAGAGGTGAAGTTATACAATTGTGATTTTGCTAGGTTCATAATTTCACATTCATATTTTATTACTTTGAAAAAATCTATCTTTGCTGCACACTGCACAAGGAAGGCACAATCTTAAATTACTTGTTCTGGACCATTTTGTCTTTGAAGGACTGGATTGTCATTTCCGATTTTTTTTTTTTTTTAATATCAAAATATCCAACTGTTTTTCCTTCAGTCTTTCAGCAACCTCCAGCAACAGAAATGGCATTAAAATCTCATCAAGGTTCTTTTAATATATTTTCCTATTTTTACTGAATCTTTTGCATTGAAATGGAGAGAATGTCTGAACAATGG
>NW_010245655.1:42110-62393 GCF_000690775.1 Eurypyga helias | reverse complement strand
ATTCTCCAGTCCTGCTGGAATCGGTTGTATGACAACACGTTACCTCATGACTATATCATGACTGATACTTCCCTGCTCCTGTAACACATTTTTCTGACAAGTGCAGAAAAATAGCATCAATAATATTCTATTTCCTTGACACACTGAACTATACTGAATGGAAATGGAACAAAATGAGCACAGACTAGTAAGGCTTGGCTATCATATCACTGAGTTTTCATCATCCTCCAGTGACTTAGCTCCTGCCATATGTTCTACCTGCTATAGCTCGCTGGATAAACATTTTTTCAAAGCAGCACAAAAATTTACTATCTGTGGTTGCACAGCCTCTAGGCTTCACTTATTAATTTCCAGGTCTTCATATCATAGTCCTTCACAGGAGCAATATATTTCAAGCAGGGCAAGATAAGGTAAGAAAGAATTGCTGAAATACTCCAAACCAGTTTGAACCTTTGACGACTACTTCCAAATGTTCACTTTCACTATTAGGTCTCTTCCACATCCATTGGAACATTAGTTTGTAAGAAACCAAACAGTTCTGAAGCTTGTTTATATTATGGAAGGAGCACAAGTGGGGGGTGGAGGGTGAAGACGTGTCCTTATAAAAAGCAAATGAATATGCCTGCCCGTTCAGAGATTATTATAGTTGACATAATTAAAGAGCTGTCATTTAAAAAATGGGGTCTCTCCGCTATGCACATGCAAGACTAACCCAAAAATAACTTTTAACTCACCCTCTAGTCGAAATTCTTACTTTCAACTAGTTTCATTTTAATCTTACCATATTATTAAAGCCCAAACTCTTCACACAAAGAAATGGAATCTGCTCCTCCCTGCAGATGTCTTCATACTATTTGTGTACTGCAGAGATGTCACCCCGTGGGCGACTTTAATGCTTGTTCTGTATACATGTAAGATTTGGAATATTCCACCCTCTTGGCTTGCTTAAGCTATCAAGGAGATCTGGGCAAAAGCTCTTACTACTACTCAAGGCCAAAACCCAAATGTCAAGATAAGCTTCTTAAAATATGAATGCTTACTAGACAGCTCCATTTCTGGCTTCTTGTTCTTCCAAACTCTCTTTGCCTTTAAAAATTATTCTGATATTTTTGAAAACATAGGATTACATTCATTTACTGTAATTGAACACAGAAATAGAATATTGATTTGCACAGACTAATTGAATGCTGCCCATCCATTTACATGAATAAATGTCTAACAGGCACATAAAATTACAGCAACTGGGCTTGAATATTGGGCACTCAAATTCATTCAGCCAGGCTTCTGAAGTGATGGAAACCAAGACTTTGGGTTGTAAATCTAAGTTTCTCCAAAATCTTTTTTGCCTTGCTTTATTACCATTGACAAACTATCTTTGCTTTCTTTATAATGTTCACTGACTAATACAAAGGCCTGACACATATTATACTCAAGATAGGTAAATTACATGATAAATGGAGTTCATTTTTCTTATGTTGTTAATTTAAAGACTAGCAATGTATTCCTGTTTGAAATAAGCTGCTGTGTTCTCTGAGTCTTTGACGATATATCCTTTGTACAGAGGTTATTTATTATTTCTACTGCACCACTGGTGTACATAGCTTCTTACAATTACTGATTATATGACAGGAGAAAGATTTTGGTCAATCACAGCCAAGAAGAAAAATGTTATTTTCCCACCTCTGCTGATAGCTTTTTTAGCACTGGGCTAAATTCATTCCTAGGTAACATCATTGATTCCAATGGCACTACAACAGCAGTGAATTATGTGCTCATATCTCATCTATTTATCTGCTTTTTCACAGTTAGCCGCCACAGCTTATCTCTTCTATGCCCAGAAGATGGACAGTCCAATTTTTAGGGTGCCTTATTTAAAGAATGGAAGACCTCAGTTCATTTCACTTTGTATGGAGTTACCTCAGTCAACCCTTTCAGACCTCAGCCTCAATATCAATAGGCTATAAAGCACCTCTTCTACACTGCATCTGCTGCATATATTTTTGTTGTTTCCATTAGATGAAACAGCCTTAAGAGGATGCCCTTACTCCCAGAGTACCCAAAAGCCTACTAGCACGGTGTTCTCCTGCCATATGGGCGATTGGGATTCAAGGCCCTGCTACAAATCAGATTGAGTCTCTCACATCGTAGAACAGTGACTGCTTCACAGCAGGCTCTTGGATTTGATGAGGTGTACATCAGCCTCACCACATATTATATTCAGCTGTTTTCTCTGCAAAGCTCCAAGATGAAGCCCTGAAAAAAGCTATCAGATTGACTAACCAACAGAAAAGGAGCACTGTTTTGAAAATCCCATGGGGATTATTTGTGAATTTCTTCAGGAAGGTTTTGTTTCGGTAGTTACAAGATACATGTTTCCTTAGTTGCATCTAAGATCCAAGAGGTTTTTGCTGCAGAGAAGCATGTGTTTTGGGATCCCACCAGTGCTTCAATGTTCTCCCCAGACCTGAAAGTGAGAGCTAGATGCTTTCACAGAAATCCAGAGACTTCACTGAAGTATGAAGTGCAACAGTATGATGTATATGGGAGTCATGGCTTTACTTTAACAAGTTACTACAAAGACTCTTAGCTTCTCATCCTCAAATACCAAGCAATCTCCATAAATTATTAAATAACAAAGATATTTAGGAGACAAGATCTGCTGTTTCTTTGGTCTGGTCAGAAAAGCAAATGTGTCTTCGTTTTATTGTGTAATACCTGTTATTCTGTAATGATTTCAGGTTTATTGCTACTTATATTTGGAATTACTTACTAATTAGGGTAAATTTCACTTGCTGATGAACTGCTTATGCCAGTCTTAGAAATCTGGATCTGGGTTAGTGAGAGCAAACATTGCTGCTCTTAATAGCAGCTTTCAGAATACAGAGCATTAAATCTAGTTCAGTATAGGTATGTTGTCCATCCAACTCTTTTAGCAAGAGACACCCAGCATCTTTTCTTGAATAGTGAAGTACATCAGTATCTTTCTTACTTTATTTGATTAATGTAAATGATTTGCCTGCAGCAATCAGACTCTGTTTGCCAGGATAGTCATTATACAGTGACAGAGATTAGTGAGGTACTTAATCAAAACCAGCAGTGATTGATACTCTGTCAGTTTTGGTCTTTAATCAGGGAAGCTTTCATCCAATCATCAGCCATTAAAGAGTCTCATTTGTCTGATTACTTTTGGAGTATTGGACTTTAAAAAGGAAAATATAAAGGTAAGCTCTAGCCTTCCCATGACATTACCCAGATATATGACTGCTTTTTCAACTTTCTTTAGTGGGGAAAAAATAAGCCATATCAACAGTTACTTATACAGGATGGTTTGCTCAGATGGCTGAGACAAGGATAGGGAAATTTTCAGTTCAGCCATAGAGTACTGGTAGAATTTAGCCTCAGGTCAACAATGACCAAAACTCATTTTCATTTTATAGCTCTTTGGAGGCCTACCGTAAACGCACTGGAGGTCTCAGTCCAGTTCCTAGAAAGCAGCAAAGCTGCCAATAAACTCTTCACTTTTCATTTCTTCTCATAATGGCTAACCTACATTATAGGCTGGAGAAACCACTGAAATAACTGAAATTTCTTTCAGAAGGTATATATGAATTAATATGTGACACAGAGAGAGTGAGCCAGCTCCTGGACATAATTCCTGTCAGCTTTCTCTGCACATTAACAACATGGCTAATTACTACAAAATTGTGTTTCAGAGTGTGTACCATGAAACTACATAAATCCCAACCAGTTCTTCAAAAGCTTTAAGAATCTCCAAACTTTGATGAATTATGGGATAAAGAAAGCCTAAATTGGTCCGTCAGGTAGTGTAAAGTTATTAAGGAGAAAGAACTTAATGCTCAGTTTGGATATATACAGATGTGCAAAACCAGCTGGTGATAATTGTGCAGGTAAGGTAGATCCATGAACAGAAAGGTAAATAAAATGAAAATTATGATGCTGTGAGATTCCACTTCCTCCAACAATCACATTAGAATGGAACGGAAGACAAAAACCATCAATCAAATATCTGCAAGTGTAAAAGGTATTAAAAAGATAAGATATAGACTGACCAAACTCAATCATAGAACTAGGAAAAATATTTATGTTTCACATTCTCAGAATTGTGCATTTTTAAAAATGCATGTCAATATGTGAAATTAGCGCAATGGTACTTGTACTCATGGCATATCCAAGCAATATTGATATATATGAGCATACATGTTTCTCACAAGAGTAAACACATGGATGGTTCTGAGACTTTAGGGAGAATAACTGATTCCTAAAAAATCTATGCTTTTATGCATATCGTTGGTGTAACTGTGTAATAGTAAACGAATTTACACATGTGGAAAAATCAGAGTATTCTGGAAAGGCTGGACATTCATATAAATGATGAATCAAATATCACTAAATTAGGAGCACTGGAAGAATTCCTCAAAGCAACTGCTTCAGCTATGTACCCAGGTCCAGCAACAGTTTGGCTGAGAGAACACGGTCCATTAAATACATATTATTCTTACTCTTGGATCTGTGTTAATGTAGAAGAGCTGCATAGTTAAGAAAGCTTGGTGCTTGAGAAAGGGAAAAAGGATGTATGCATGACAGATAAATCTAGGGGTTTGGAGATGATCACATTGAATACTGATACTCTATAAATTATGGAATTTATTCACACCAGTTATATTTCCACTTCTGGGATAGAAAAGGTGCTTTTGTTTAGAAAGGAAAATATGATTTTTCTATCAATACAATCCTTCAAAACAATTAATATAAATTGAGTTGAAAAAACCCCACAGTTTTTGTTTTACATTCAAAAAAGGTATACTGACTGTACACATTCCTGACATCTGGAATTAAAACCAGGCATGGTGACAAGAGTGACTGTGGCAAATTGCAATGGGATACTATACCCACACAGTACTAATATGCTGGGTAAAATTTTACCTGAGATAATAACAAAGAGTAGTGACTGAATATTCTTTTGTCCTAGATTTATGAAACAAAATTGGCAGAACTCAAGCCTAATTCCCAAACATGAGATCAGTGATTCACTGAAAGCCAGAGCAAACCAGGAGCAACTCCAATGAAGTTGGCAGCACAGTTGTGCTATAACAAAACTGGAAATCAGAATACTTCAGGAACTTGATTGCTGGAGTCAACAGTTGCTGAAGTCAATAGTCAGACTGTTTCATACAAACTACAGACCTATCCCAAACCTTACTTGTCCAAATGAAGACAAACTCCCTACTTTGTGCTGGCAGGTGGCAGATGGCTGTAAAGCCTTTCTGGTTCCTGCCTTCCCCAGATATGCTGGGGGACTTGAGACACTTCTGTCGGCAGTACGTGAGGAGTGTACAGTAGCCAGACACCTCTTCCCAGGTAAAACCTTTATTTCCTGTGTTGTCAGACTAGCCCAAGCACAGTATCCCATAAAGAACTTAGCTCCTTCAACAGACTCATGTAGTAACCTACTAATGGTCTGGGCTATTACTCAATGCCTCCTTTTCTTGCCAAGGCTCAAGTGAGACACACAAAACGACAGAGGCTCAAAGTGAAACACACACAGTTATTATGCATATAGGAAACTAAAAAGCAGGGGGATACATCTTTCTTTGATGTAAAGAAATTCTTCGTATAATCTCAGCCTTATTGATTTCTGATTGTTAAGAGAAATTTCTTAACAATCTGAGATTTCTTCCTCAGATTTCTCGTAACAATACCTACCAGTCGTACAGAATATTCCCTCAGTAGATCTCAAATTGCTTTACAGAGGGGGTCAGTGTCATTACAGCGCTGGTCAAAGCCGAGTCTCAGGGGAACCAGCCAATTTCAACAGGCTTCTGGTTCAGAACGATTTGACACTGGGACACTGCATTTGAGGTTCTTCCTGTCAAAGAAACTTTCCTTGCTGTTATCTCCACACACTTCCATGATAAACTTTCTATATTTTCCCCTTTCTCCTTGAGATAAGAGGAGTTAGTACCCTCTTGTTCGTGGCTCTGGGTAAATGAAATCTACAAGGTGATTTACCTTAAATAGGTTGTCACTAAATTTTAATGGCCTGTCATTCTCCCCGGCATGTCAAGTTACCCACCTTCCCCGTGCTATTTGGAGTACAGCCTGAGGTGTGCAAAAAACTGACAATGTTCATGTCAACAACATTGACTTTTCAGATTCCTAGATCATAGAAACTCTTCCTCCCCATTTCCTCACATTATTTACATTGCAAAAGCATTCCAAACTTCACAGTGTAAGAGCCCTTACCATCATCTTTTTACTTCATTGCACAGAATGATTTAGGTAAAGAATTTTTTACTTTGTTTAAATTACAATAGAATTTATCGTGATTATTTTTATACCATTCTAAAAGGATTTGTTATCATATTGTTGCCACATATGGATGTAAAGAACACAAGAATCACAGAGACATAGTCCCCAGTATACCAATATATGACACTCAACACTTGAAGAAAACTAAAATTTGAACAAGCTGCTTGACACAGTAAAAGAACACTTAGTTGTCAACAGGAGATGTTGTAATGTGGATGGTTAAAAATAGGGTTAGCAAATTTTCCCCTCAGCCATCCAAATACACTGGCATTTATGGTTATTGGCACAAAAATTAGGGTTACTTTCTTTATGTCTCTCATTTACATTTATGTAGTTTCAGCAGAATGATTCTGAAAAGGAGTCATAATGTTCAACCGACTGGTTTCTAACACACAGACTGGAAGAATCATCTGTGTTGGGGCCTGCTGTCAGTTGAGCTGTTACAGCTTTATAAATAGAAGCAATAACCATAACAAAAAAAATCCACTTCAGCAAACCATGTAGCAGTATGCTCAAATTCCTCTTTACGGAGGAACTACACGACTAGTACCGAATCCTTAAAGTTTCTATTTAAACTGGTGTTGAAACTTCCACTAGTCTCCAAACTTAGGCTGGTTTTGAAAATCCCATTCTTATGCATACCCTTGAATACAGTTTTATTAGAGACTTAAGTATGTGCTGAAGTATGTAGCTAAATGAACAAGATTATATGAGAGGGTTGCATATAACAGGACACTGAACCCTGTGGGTCTCTGGCAGGCTTATGTTTCTATGAACTGGGGACAATGATCACATCACAGCTACATAAATCCTATCAACTTCCTTGTAAGCTGAGATACTGACTCCAGCTTGTCTTCCTATAGCTAGAATGTTCTTAATTTTGAACAGAGGCGAAAAAGACGGTCAGAGTTTCTGATGTCAGAGACTGTAATGGGAAATCAAGATTTCATTTCACATTAGTTTTCATTCAAATGCCACCACGTGCCCACGGACAGCATGTTAAACATCCTTGTAAATGGCCATGCACAACGTATGTCTGCTGCGGTGGTATTTCCTTCTTCAGCCAAGGGAGAGATAAACAACTGCATTGCTAACCCTGAAGAAAGACATGTTTACAAATTTCAGCTGAGACTATCACTGGACAGAGGAACTCAGTGATTCTAGAACTTGATGTACAAATGAGAGAGTACTCGATCTCATTAACACTCTCCACTAAAACTCAGGTTTTGGAATGTTACTGAATGCAATTAAGTTTGCACTAACAGTGGAATTTACAGGTATTTCCTCAAAAATTAGAATAAGAAGGAGTTGGGTTTTATTTGAAGAGCAATTATGTCTGCAAATTTATTTCATGATTTGTAATTTGAAAGGCATTTCAAAAGAAATAAAGGCATTTTAATCCATGCTTTCTGAGGTTTATTCTTCATTACATTCTGTTGATTTGTTATTAAACAGCTAAACAAAACATACCGGTTTATACAATATGCAATTCTGCAAGAGAATCTAACTTAGGTCGTGATCTCCTCCCCATCTAGTCTTGATTCTTCAAGACCAGGCTGGATGTGGCTTTGAGCAACCTGGTCTAGTGCAAGGTGTCCCTGCCCATGGCAGGGGGGTTGGAACTGGATGATCTTTAAGGTCCCTTCCCACCCAAACCATTCTATGATTCTATGATTCAGAACCTATCTTTATACTTTATTTTAAAAGGACTATTCCTGGTCTATTTTACTAGATATTAAATGTGTAGATGTCAGAGGCAGAGTAAATTTTCTGGAATTTCTGGTTGTGAGGATAGATCTAATGAAATGGCACATCCCTCAGGGTAAGATCACAAGTGATCTTTCAAGAGGAAGAGATAAAATATAACATCTACTAAGCTTCTTGTGACTGTTTTTCAAACTTTCATGGGTCTGGTAGAAAAGAAATTAAAAAATACTGAATTAATGCACAGAACCCACGAGTTCAAATGCTAGCAACTCCTGGCCATCATGGACAATGCAATATTAAATTCTACTCTCCTAAAAGGGGCTACTTTTCTTAACACCCTAATGGGTCCCTAAGAAAAGAAAGGGGAAAGGCTTTTTCATGGTTCCTTATGAATATACAGTATGTTAGTCATCCAGGAAGTTAGTTGTTTTGCACGCACAAATACAGGATATTTTTTGATTTGAGGCTGTGCAATCCTGAAATATAACAATACATGTCTTCCAGAAATATCTCCTGAATCTCAGTAGTGATTTTCAGTGCTAAAAAAAGGATTTTCACTGTGGCCTAAAGAAAAAAAGCACTAACTGCAGTCTCTGGCCATCACAAAATATTGCTGTATGTTACTACCACTATAAAGTATGAACTTCCCTGGGGAAATAATGTAAGTTGCTGCACAGCTGGAACTTTAGTTTTATTGATTGTTCCTCTAGATGTGTTTTAAATGCAAAGGAGATTTTATTTCGGTCTAAAACTTACTGTGGAAAATATCTCGAGATAACATACTGGGAACTTCAAAATATGTGTATAAAAGACTGATCCTTTATGGATTCATAGTTATTGGGTTTTTTTAAATTTAATCTTTATAAATAGATACATAGCAGAATTCAAAATGTGGCCATTATACAGAGAAGAAATTTCAGCTTGATTTCAAAGGAAGTGAGCTGAGGACAGAAGTACGCTAATACAAATACAGAGTCAGAGATGAGGGCTGTTCATTGTGGAGACCATGGCCACGTATCTACCAGGCCCTAGAGAGATGGACTACCAGGCTTAAAACACATTTCTTAAAAAAACTTACTCTAAAGTTATGCTTTTTAAAAAAAAATCCAGGCACTTTAGAAACAAAAATGATGCAGCACCAACCAAGTATAGCAGCTATTTAGAATACTAGTTTCAAATATGTAGAAAAGAGCAGTAAGATCATATTTTCATAGCTAGTTTCAAAACTGGCAGCCACATGTTTGACTGAGAGCACAGTTACATACACACTTCCTTAAAACTAAAGAAAAATCTGAAAAAGTGTTTTATATAAGTTAGGAAGGATATTCCCAGTGCAGGAACTTAAGATGCCACACCTGTGTCTCTGGAGGATCCATCCGTAAGACCAAAATATGCTTGAGCTCAGATATCTGGAAGGCAAAGTGCATATCACTGAAAAATTCTAAGTACAGATATAATTTAGGAAAGATCACTGGTGAACTCGTACTTTCTATGTTCCTACCATGTGACAGTCTAAAACTGGGATGAAACAAGAGCTACTTTAGCCTCCCTAGCTTGCTCCTTGTGTGCTGCACTACAAACACTTAACCATTTGATACAGCAAGACATGCAGAAAGGCAAGGAAAGCACAGAGCCCAAAATAAGGTTCTCCCAAACTACACAACTGTTTGTGAATTTAAAATTGGAACAAACAGTTTTGTATACCAATAAAGTCTGGCTGTTAACGCTGGTCTCAACCAGAACTGCTATGCATCTCATGAATGCGAAAGCACGTTCTTCTGCTAACAACCTACCTATAGCTTTGCTAATTCTGAATACTTTCCCCACAGTAATTCACTTGTGCTGTTACTGTAGAAGAGTTAAGACATGATACGTCTTTTACTAAAGCCACTGAAGGGTCACAGGAGATTTTAGGTTGGGAAAGACTTCATTTAGTTCAACTTCTTTCTCCTAGCTGAGCCAGCTGGGAGGTCAGAAAAGATTGTTCAGGGCTTTAGCCCATCTTTGGTGCTTGACTTTAATAAAGCAGGCTCAAATATTAAAGATAAATGGGGAGGTGGAAAGTATTCTCAAAAGAAATCTTGAGTTTGTACCAATCTCAAAGCAGAGGAGACTGAATTTCACTAGATGATGACTGGGAAGGGCTTTGTGAGTGCAACATCTGTAGGTGAGATCAGTTCATGTTTGCTGAATAGGCTGAGTATTAAAGATAAGAAATAGAGGAAAATACTCATTTATTGAGTGAGTTCTGAGGTTTAGCTACAAGGTCTGTGAAGCAACCAGATAAGATCTCTGTTCATTTCACAATCTGAGATGGACACTCTAAGCTGTCACTGTTACTCAATCGAACAGACACTTCACAGCTGAGATTCTGAAAAGTGATTATAAAGAGCAAGAGAATCTGAAGTATGTGACTGGATCGATTAAAAGCAAAAGCCAGATCTGAATACAGAGTCATACTGACAGAATTCTGATTGGCTAGTGACAATCACCTTCTAAGTCAAAAATGATGAGGAAGTTAGGCAAAGTAAGTGATGACCTATGATCACAAGAGACAACCTGTGGCAAAGCCAGTGATGGAAGCCAGACTTTTCTCTGGGATTCTCACTTTTATAGCACAGCTGATGTCTAGAAATAAATGTGCTATGGAGAAGCAACCAAAGGCAACTCTTGAAAAAAGAACACTGAGTTCACGAAGAAACAAGACAAACATTTGGAGGAAACAATGGCTAGTCTGAGAGGTAGTAATAATGAACTGTAATCAAAGGATAAAAGCACTACAGAACTTCAGGGTACTGCTGACATGAAAGATCCTTGAAGACCAATACAACTGGTGTGAACAGTTTAAAATCTAAGGGATGCAAAGAGTCCAAATGAACCATAACATTTATTTCATACACACTGCAGAAGAAGAATAAACTCCATGCTGAGATGATTAAGTGAAAACCTCATGAAGTTGAACAACAAACTGCTACAAACAGGAATATTTTGACTGTCTGGATTCAACCCAAAACTTCCAGGGTCAAATTTTTATATTTAGAAGCAGTCTATGGTGAGAACAGATTGAATGTTAACATAAATCTTCTTTATAATGCCAGCCCCCTGTAAAAGGGAGCTAGTGTGAATGAGAACCATATACTTTAAATCAAAGGAATGTACTAAGCAAAACAACTTCAGTCACATCTCGGTGAAGTGTATATCAGCATACTAATTGGAGACTCCATTTTGAAAATGAACACTCAGTTAGAGAAAAGTCAGGGCTATAGGAAAAACAATACAAGTGCCACAAAGCAATTTTCCCTAAAAAAGTCAATTTCCCAATTATATGGGAGATAATTTAATTAAACAAAGAAGGAAAAGTTGGGGGGAAATTGAGATAGAACCCTAGGCTTATATAATGATTCCTAGACTCATATATTCCACAACCAACAATAAATACCCTAACATTAAAGAAGGGTCAACATTTATGAATGACCATTTGCAAAGACTAACTAAGCTTATGAAAGAGGCTCTGGGGAGGAATAAAATACTCAAAAGCAAGAAGTCTGAAAGGACAACAAAATGAAGATGAAGACATAGTCATGAGAGGAAAGGCTAAGGTAGAAATTAAAGGATAATTCCACACTGTTTAGAAAACTACTAGGATATTCTCCTGGTATATAAAGATTGAGATGTCAGTAACAGAGAAAACTGACTCGTAAGAGACAGTCTGAGTAATTTATTGAGAGTACAGGATGATTCTGCTAAAATAATTACTTAATCATTTTTTCTCTACACTTACAAAAAAATATTTGTTGAAAACTGCCAAATAGATATCTCCCCAAATGAAAGAAAACTGAATTACACAGGAGATTATCAAGAAAGACAGAACCAAATACTCACATTTGGCTGTAATGTATACATCAAAAGGTGGCATGTGTCAAGCAGAGGTGCACTTTGCCCTTGCTGCTGGGAACAGATTATAGCCCCCTTCATGTAAAATAGCATGGCATCTGGGCAACAATATCTACAATAGCCTCCAGAAGAAGTCAAGAAGTCATTGTGACACCAGAGTGTGAGAGTGCAGTATGCTCTATTTGTATCTCTTCCCCCTTTCTACTTCCTTGACAGATAAAATTAATGCAATTCATTCCATATCATTCCTTCTCATCTCATCTGCCACTTCTGCATGCTGGTGGAACTCCCAACCGACCAGCAGAAGAAAGTTCAGGCAGCCCGATCAGATTCTAGCTGCCCATTTGTGTAATTATTAAAATGGTGTCTCCCAGTCCTAATTCTAAAGCAAGTTGTAGGAGCAGGAGGTATTGATTTTCAAGTGTTCACGTAATAGTCTTCCTTCTTCTTCTTCAGAGAAAAAGAGAGAGAGAGAGAGAGAGAAAGAAAACACCAGCGTGGAGAAATAAAAATACATCTTTGCTGATAGCACACTAGTTGTGTACCCATTTCTGGACCCATCCAGCCAAGACAATGCAAATTTGCAGTACTGAATGGCATTCCAGGTGTACTGAAATAATCACATCCGTATCACAAAATATCTTCCCATTTTGGTGTGTGTCATATAACCAAGTAAGTTATACAGGTAGAAATGGTGACATAATTTTGAACTCATTTTTACCTAAACCCTACTCATGGCAGCACTTATTTACCTTAACAGGTGTTATGAGGATTAGGTTGTCTACGTTTGCAAGGCACTTTTGACGAGAGAACACAATATCCAGCATGAATGCTGAGTTCTGTTGCTCTTGCTGCATTTGAATCTTATGAAATGAAAAAAAAATCACTACAGAGGATTTTTTTTTTTAAATGTGGGTAGTGTTGAATCACAAATTGCCTTCTGTTAATTGCCTAAAATAGGTATATTCAAGGACAATACATCAGTTCTGCTACAGATCTTACACCTGACCTGCACTTATACCATCAGTATACGGGCCATGCCCCCTAAATATTTAATTAAAAGTACAACCATTCTATCCTATTGATCGCCTTCCTTCCGGTTTAAATGATTCCAGTCTTAGATAAGATGTAACCCTGGAATAATACATGATCACAGCTTCAGGTCAGGTGCTGTTCAATGTACCTTAAGCCCTCACAGAAATGAAGAACTGAAGCAGTCTGTAAATCTGCCATGCCTTTGGGCTAAAAGGAAGAACTGAAAAGGATGGGAGAGCAATATAAACAAATCTCAATTATTCAGCACTTACTGCAATGCTTTTTAGCTATAAATAGTAATAATACATGACAACTTTGGGAAGAAGTGGATTATCAGCCATCTCAGTAATACCCAAGAGGCAACACAATCTCTGACCATCATTTATTAAAAATGAGGGTGGTTAAAGGGAAATTTCATCCACAACAAGGTTAGTGCAGTTTTTGCTCCTTCAGTAAAAGGAAGTTCCCTATTGATTTTTCAAGTGGCCTGACTACCTACAGATCACACAGGTCCAGCCTGAATCGCAGCGATAAGGTCTGGGACAGAAGTGGAGCAGATGCTCTTCCCACACCAGGCTCATTAACCACAGACAGCATATTTAAGCCACTGACTTCAGCAGAATTGCATCCCTGTAAATTAGAGGTGCTGCAGCTCACACAAGCCAGGCCACGAGATGGCAGATCATTGATAGCTTAAAGCCTGCTGTGGGGGCTGGTTGTTATTCACATTCTGAAATTTCATGAATATGAAAAGATATGGCTACAGTTAATAAAAAACAGTAGCTTTATAGAAGAATGGGCTGTTTTGGGCAGAAAACATTGGATTTCTGAAATAAATCTAAATAAATAAATGTCTCTTGACTGCAATGATTTGTCTGCAAAATCTATGAAATACATACATGTTTACAACTACCTGTAACTGCTGTTTCTTCGCTGACATTTGGCCATGCTGCAACCATAATCAATTTGAGAAGAGACTGAGAAACAAGACCTAATCAAAAATCTTTGTTAAGAATTCACAGTGAAAAATTAGGCTGAGAAATACACAGTGAAGCTATATATAGTATTTCCTACGAAGTGGATACAATGGAGGTACATCATCCCTGCTGTGTGTCAGTAACAAAGCCACAGCTAGCTATATTTAATGTGCTAAGGCCCTTAGATTTCTTTACCACCTTACTGCTTTATTATTAATGGGCAAGATATTTAGCACATGCAAATTGGAATAGCTTCATTTAATTTAATGGTGCTATAGCAGCAGATGCAGGCCAGAATTACAATTATTATTTGTTGAACAGAGTAGGTTTCTACAGTGCAGTGTGAGAAAAAACTCAAGTTAAAAATTCTTTCCCATGGCAGCTCAGCAAACCAGAGTACCCGACATAGTCTGTCACCATTACTACCAGGTGTCCAAATTGACTTTGGAGCTTCTAATCAAACTTCAACAGCAAGAAAATTTCTATGACTCTTGGAGGTCCTGATGCAGGAAATCTGCCCTAGTCTATCAGTAAATTTTGTTTTGCCATTTTTGTTTCTCAAGTTCTAATCCTCATATTTGGATTTTGGATTTTTAACAGGTCAGAGGCCTTTAGTATGGCAGAATAAAGAAAACAGTGTGGTAGCACTTACATCTTACATTTATTTCAGTTCATAGGGGCAAGTCATGCCACAGTTTGGCATCTAAAGCTTTCTTACAAGCACTTTTTAAAAGAAAGCAGAGCTGCTGTTCCCTAACTCTAAACTACAACCATCAGTTTCAGTGAGTCACTACTCCCCAGGAACTGAGGCAGCAGCAGCAGGACTTACACAGCATGCACACTCATAAGCAGTATAGTTACAAGGATCTATTCTCCCACCATCCTTTCCTTTGTTGTTAGAAGCCTAGCTATAAGTACTAAAATACTGTAAAGATTCCTACCTGTGACTTCCACCAAGACCCTCTTTCACTTTTAATTCAGTAAGAGGCTGGAGTCAGTTTTTCTAAGATCTAGACTTAGTCTCTCTCTCTCATTGGCAAGTGTTTCTTTCCTCTGTGCTTCGTTTTCTCCACCTCTAACACAAGGATAGAGCTTGTCTCTCTCACCCAGAACTTCTGAAGTGCGTTGCAATCAGCCAACATCCCAGAATGGAAGATACTAATGCAAATCAAAGACCGCAATGCAATTTAACGGTATATTCATCTGAGTTGCCTTGTACTGGTGTCTGTAGGCCTGAATCTGTTCAACTCAAAAATCAAGAAAATCTTTTTCGAGTCCTAGCAAAGATAAATGGTCATGTTAGTGAGAACAAGGGAGGAAGTTTGAAGACAAAACTATTAGTATTGCACAAGCTCTTCTGAGTTTTAGTGACGTCTTCATTGCCTACTAATCAAGAGAGGACTAGCTTTACACAAAATATACATGAAAATTTGCTAGAATTAGTGTTGAATAGTCGGGTCCCTCTCTCAGTTATAACTGTATTGAAGCTGACACAGTTCTGCCATGAAGTGGTTAAATAGAGGTTGTATCCTTGAGAGACAACTGTGGTTATTTTTCTTTCTTTCTACAGTTTCTTTCTTTTTCTTGAATTTCCATGTCATCAGAATATTCAAAGAGAGAATGGATCATCTGAATCTACTCTAAGAGAGCTGTGGCTCTCCTGCCTTTGTAATGACATTGTAACCACATTGCTCACACATACAGCAATCTCACTTGTTTAGGTATCAAATTAGGAGGATTTTCATCAGCCTTCACCAGATCTGATGTTCTAGGCTGCACTTTGGAAGTCAGATGTCATGAAAAATACTTACAATGGTGCATAAGGATGGTGGTGATAGCTTTGCTCAGAAGCTCAAAATAAAAAGATCATTGAGCAACCTTTCACTGACGTAGAATTTATTTTTTCCAGAAAGCGTTTGAAACTCCTCTTATATAACTGAATCATAGCCAATCTTAGATAATGAATACACTTTAGCATTATATATTTTTGTGAGCAGCTGAGTTCATACAGATATACAATATATGTTATATGTACCATATACAGATTTGCCCTTGTGATGACTTATTTCAAACCTACAGATTAGAGTCCAGGAAAAGCATGTAATAAATTAATGAAACTTAATGAAAAAGTATATTTTTGGATCGATTTTTCTTTGTACAATAGTATAACTAATTAACTACACTCAGTTGAATGTTAGAATATGATTTTAAGCACTGACGTATACACTCTCTGCGTCTCTGGAGACAAGGCCTTCAAGACTTCCTCTCCTACTCCATCTGAACATCAGAACTGAAATAGCAGCAGTGGATTTACAAAATCCTGACATGCCAGGCAATGAAGTAACTCTTTTCCTTGCTCCTTGGGGAAATACAGTGGGATTAAAAGGAAAATAATTGACCGTGTTCTTATTAGGCTGGCAAGCATGAATCTCTGGAATGGGATCAGACATCGGCTGTCAAGGCTTTAGTGAAGTTGTATAATACTCTAAAGCTATACAGCTGTCTCCAGGAAGGAGAATGCAATATGAAACTGTTTTTTCAAAACAAAAAGCCCACAATTTAAAATCAGGGTCTCACTCAAATCCAACAGACTTCTGTTGGGTGTCACATGAGGGATAAAATTGGCCTTGTTACATTAATAGTCAGTGGATCGCTCATTTTAAACCAACTATCATAATTTGCAGTCAAGAACTCATGGTCCATAGTTGGTTAATTCTAAAATAGTTAATACTGTGCTCTTCATGTTACAAATAAAATCTGGATTTGGCTAATGTTTTCAGTTATGTCATTAAATATCACCCATTTCAGAATGGAAAAAAGTTTCCAAAAAAGCAATCTAGCTTCATACAAATCTGAACTGAACTTGTTATTCCACAGGATTTCAGTCATATCCAGTTTTATTCTCATTCCTAGTTAGATATAAAGGAACAAACAGCTTCCAAGCCCTCAGTAGTGTTTTGAAATCCACAAAAACATTGAAGCAGCTTGTTAGCACAGCAATATAACATATTCATTATATGCCAGCTGAAGTATTGAAAAGTTTGCATCTGTTGTCATGAAGATCGATTGGTATTAGATAAGATTCATTATAATTTTACGCCATTCCAGCCTGTATTGTCCCTGCTTTCAAGCTAAGTAAAGAGCTATTTCCACAACAACTAGAGAACTATTCATTTGTATCCTTTCAGAATACACAACATCATTACCCCTGTGCCAAAACAACCTTCTGATGAAAGGCCCTTCTAAATGATAAATTGCACATTCAAGAAATGGAATGCAGAAGACTACAATTCCCAAACTGTTCCCTCTTGTATTCCTAACCTGTACATGTTGATGAGCTTACGTTTTAGTAACTATATTTTACTACTGCGTGAACATGTCTATTATGCAAATACTTTCAATAATAGTGCACAGATACCTTGCATGTTCAATTGCAATCAATTAATCAGGTAAGTTTGCATTCCCATATTTAGTTGCACCCACTGTCATGGGGAATGTACATACGGCATGGACTTTTCTGCATGTATTCGCCAAGTTTGAAAAAATGTAGCCCAAATCATGCAATCTAGCATAACCTAAAAAACTGGCCAACCATATATGTAGTCATACTTAAAAACTGCACAAACACTTCGTAATCCCAATTATCACAGTGAAACATTCCTGAAACTACATGCTGCAGAGGCAACTGAAGCTAGGGTGCAAGCATTATCTACTTGATCAGCTATGCTCTTTCAACTTTCAGATTTCCAGAATACACACGTACCCCAAGATGAATTATCAAAATCTAATTAAAATTTTTAAAATCCCCCACTATTTAAGATCCTCTATAGATTAACAAATGGTGATAAAATAGAGGTTCATCAACATTTCTATTAGGAATGATATTGTTCAAATGTCTGAAAGTAATTAAACCCATAAAAAATGCTTTAGTTATTTATTTGCATTTTTACTAGTCTCTATTACAAGAACACCATTCAACACCCTTGGCAGTCTTTCGAACAAAGCAGTAAAAGATAATAATACTTAGCTCTTACACAGTGTTTTCACTATTAGACCTTAAAGTGCTTTACAGAGGAACTAGAGAGGCTTGGACAGGTGTACTTGTCACTGGGTAAAATACTGTCTGGATGGCTGGGCCCAAAGAGTGGTGGTGAATGGAGTAAAATCCAGTTGGTGGCTGGTCGCAAGTGGTGTTCCCCAGGGCTCAGTGTTGGGGACAGTTCTGTTCAATATCTTTATCGATCATCTGGATGAGGGGATCAGTTTTGGGCCCTGTAAGAACCAGCTGAGGGAGCTGGGGGTGTTCAGCCTGGAGAAGAGGAGGCTCAGGGCAGACCTTATCGCTCTCTACAACTCCCTGAAAGGAGGGTGCAGAGAGTGGAGGTTGGTCTCCTCTCCCAAGTGACAAGTGATAGGGCAAGAAGAAATGGTCTCAAATTGCACCAGGGGAGGTTTAGATTGGATATTAGGAAAAATCTATTCACCAAAAGGGTTGTCAGGGATTGGAATGGGCTGCCCAGGGAGGGGGTTGAGTCACCATCCCTGGAGGTTTTTAAAAGGTGTGTAGACGTGGTGCTTAGGGACATGGTTACTGGTGGACTTGGCAGCATTAGGTTAACGGTTCTACTTGAAGATCTTAAAGGTCTTTTCCAACCTAAACAATTAGATGATTCTATGCTGCCTCAAGTGAAAATCATGCCTATACATGCATACCCAGATTTTGTGTTTAACAGTGGTGCACTAGCCATTTATGCTATGATTATCTTAGGGAGCTCCATTTAAAAATACACCTACTCTAGTTCATTATACTCCTTAGAATCTGCTTTCCTGAAGACTGGAAAAAATGGTGAAAAATGTTTGAGTGTTTCATGACTGTCAAGTGTCACACATGATGCATTCATATTCCTGGAGGCTTATGAAAGTCAGTTAACATTCAGCTGTCCATCCTCAGATTGTCATTCTTTGATGACAGGTAAGAAAACAACATGAGTATCTCTTGCTTACAGTACAGAAATAATCATTAAACCTGTTTAATGGATGAGCTGTTGCAAAATTTCAACACCTTTATAGTTCATAACTCTAATCTCTCTAGTCAGAGACCCTGTGGGTGAGATTTATGCATTAACAAGAACTGCAATCACAACATAGTAACATTTTTGAAACGTGACCAAATTAGCTTTATGGAAGAAAAAACAAATGCTTCAAAGAGGACAAGATGTTCAGTAGTTGTCAAGTAGTATTTCAGTTTTAAAAAGAAATAGCAAATGCACTTTGGGTCCCAGTCTATTTTTACTTATCTGTATGTTTGCCTTGTCTCATTCAAATGTATACACAGTTTGAAATACGTCTCCATCTGTTGAGAACTATGGGATGTTGAAAACAGTGCTTTCATGATGATTGAATGATCTAATTCAGATCTCAGCTAAAGACCATCATAATTACTCAGGAAACTAACTCCAAGTTTCTTCAACCACATGTTAGGCTTTGATTCACCTCCTCTCATTTAGGAGAAGATAATCTTAATCATGAAATTTCCCTCACCTCAGATTAGGCTCAAGGTCACAGTATATCAACCATGTTATACCAGTTAGTCTGATGCGCACCTGTACTTTCCTCCAAAACAACGAATTTGATAATAAAAAAGCCTTTCCTTTAAGCCACAAATTATTAATTAGTAGAAAGCAAACATGTCTTAAAAAGAGTGGAAAATGCTAGACACACCTAGCTTTGCTTGGATGCTTACCAGTACCAATATAACCAATATAATAATTGGATAACCAATTTCTATGGAAACTTCCACAGATTGCCTTCCCTGTGAGTGATGCCCATGACACCTCCTGATGTTTGACAATTGTTTTTCTTCTTAAGAAAACCACTTATTTTACATCCTTAGAATCTCTTGCTTCCTGGCTAAAGGCCTCAAAACATATACACATACATGACTGCATACATAAGGACAGGCAGGAGAGACGTGGCGAGGGGGTTGCGCTCTATGTCAGGGATCAGCTGGAGTGTGTGGAACTCCACCTGGGGATGGATGAGGACCTGACCGAGAGCTTATGGGTCAAGCTTAAAGGGAGGGCAGGGAGAGGGGACACAGTAGTATGGTTTAAGGGTTAAGGTCCCTTCCAACCTTAACCATTCTATGATTCTATGATTCTATGACTGTCTTACCTGGAAAGCCCTTTTTACTCCCAAGTGTTTTTATTCATGAATCCAATGTAAGGTTTAGAGCAGCGATATTCCATCCATGAATTTCTATCACAGACCTTGGCTCCATACTCATACAACAGTCACTGTCCAGCATCTCATGCTGCCTACCTGCCCTGTGTTTTGAGAA
>NW_010245655.1:0-42089 GCF_000690775.1 Eurypyga helias | reverse complement strand
CCCACGTTCCCTTCCCTCTTCTCCCACAGCGTCTCTTGTTCTCTGGCACTCCCAACCAATCCTGAACTGTCTTACCACCCACTCAGACTGCTACACTCTCTGTCTTACAACAGCAAAGACTGATCTTTTCTGTCTTTTGCCTCTTTTGCAGTATTTCTCTGTCATTCCCTTTTCCCCTGGCTCCTCTTTTTAATTACCTTTCTCTGCTCAGTGTCCCAAAATTCAGCAGACGACCTGTCATATACTAAATGACTCCACATACCTCGACACACAGAGCGCACCTCAAGGGGTAGCACAGGCGGCTTGGCTCGTTCAGAGTCCATCATTTCCATTAGGCACCTGCTCTGTTAGAGTGGATGTACACCTTGGGTGCTTGGCCACCCAGCCAACCAGCGTGAACGTATGTCCCGATCAGTCAGACATTTGGTTGTGGTATTGCCTGTCAGTCCTCAGGTGAAAGAAATAGTGCAGGCTGCCTCCGAACTGTTGGTGTGCCAAAGAAATTGTCCTGCACAGCACACGCTGTGCAAGTCTGTCACAGTCTCTCTCAACAACTAGGTGACATATCAATATTTCTAGGTTTTTACACAGCCTCATCTGTGACGTTCATAACTTTATTACATTTCAGCTTCCCTTCTGTCACAATCATATGTGACATATTATGTTTTATTTTAAAATATGTACATGCCCTAACTTTGCTTGAGAATTCTAAATGGGATCTCTGCAAAGCTACAGAACATATGTTTGCTCCTACTAATTGATATAAACTATTTTCCTTTTTAGAGAGTTCTGTTCAAAATAATCCCAAAATAATTGGATTTAAACCAGAAAATAAATTGTTTCAAGGTGGAAGAGATGACAACAGTATGTTGATTGATCGGCGCATTACAAAGGAGGGATCCAGAGGGATCTAGTGATGGCAGTTGTTGCTCTGTCAAGCTGTGACTATAAAAGCATGATGTTTAGTTTCCCTGCCTGCACAAATGGTGAAAATATATGCCTGCCTATTCTG
Source organism: Eurypyga helias (assembly GCF_000690775.1). NCBI lineage: Eukaryota > Metazoa > Chordata > Aves > Eurypygiformes > Eurypygidae > Eurypyga > Eurypyga helias. The sequence goes on along the minus strand of NW_010245655.1, from coordinate 41,077 downwards.
AAGGTTTGCCATCAGATTCTAGCATTTTTGTATAGGTGATTAAAATTATCATGAGCCCACATTCAGATGGCTAAAAGAATTGCATGTATCAACATAAGAGTAACAGTATGCTATGAAGACATGTTAACACAAAAATATGGATGAAAATTGACTTGCACAAATATATCTGCTAATATAAGTAAAATATGCTTTACAGAAAGTTGAATAGAACTGCATGGCATGGCTGGAAGGCATGATTCTTTTTTTAAAAAGGCCACCAATGCAGCAATACTGAAGGAATAAATATGTGGAAGTGAACAAAATACTGGCAAATTATTAAAATCTCCACCTGAAACAGACTGCACATTTTTCTGTGCAATGAGTCCTAGTATACCAAGTACTTATCAAAGGAACAACCCATCCCATGTCTGCAGCTTCATCCCATCTTCTAAGGCAGATGATCTTTCTAGGGGTTAAACATACGCTGGCTGCAGGGACATGGGACCCTGCAGTACTGCAGTGGAGCCAACCTGATCTTGACAAGAGGCCACTGCTCCATATGATGGCTGCAGTCACCAAGGCTGATAGAGTCATAGAGCAGCAGCTACAGGGAACTCTAAAGATGTATTAATACAATTCGTTTTTCAGCATGGGTTCCAGAAGGAATGCTTACAGCAGGAGCAGTAACACAACACAGGAAATAAATGGACCCACAGAAACAAACATTTTACACATTTGTAGGTTTGTTACTACTAAAAATCCATGATAATCAAATCAGATTTTAAAAAGGAAAAGAGGTGAAAACATATCCCTGAACAGTGGCACAGATAGTTGGAATGGAGCTGAAAGTGCTAGAATGTGCTGTGTAGTGAAAAGGCAGCTTCAGCTCCCTTGTAAAGCAGTAAGAGTTACCTTGACTAGAACAGGAACAGGATCACACCCTAAGATAAAAGCACATACTAGTAACTACAACCAGTGTCACGTAAGATTACTCACCACATCTCCAAGCTTTCAGAGATCTGAGAATTTAAAGGCAATTTTAATTAAAAACCAAAGCAAAACAGAAAAGAGGTGACAAAACCAAAACAATGTACCTGATCTGTTTTCCCTCTCCCTCATGATGTCTTGCTCCCTCCTTACTTCAGGTGGTTCAAATATCAGGATATAGGATTTGTTTTTTCAATAAATATAGAAAGATGCCCCGAGGATTAGGGCAGGAGTAGGAAGTATCTGTACAGAATCCTTTCCTACACCTGAATCTTCAAAACCACGAAGGAAAACTAAAGCAAAAGTCAATTACATTGCATATGCAAAATTTCACTTACAAGGTGCCATTTCAATTTTTTTCCACAGTTGGTACTTTTTAAGTACTTACTGAAATCTACTTAATTTCTTCAGCTAATGAGTATTTAAACTGACTGTCATCATTCGTACTAGCAAAGTAATGGAAACGAACTTTTTCACTTACAAATGCCACCCCCTCCAAAGATAAGGATTACTGATATAAATAGGATTGCCTACGAACACAATGGAAGATAAATATTTATGAAAGTGGTAAAGGCAACAGCCTGATGAATGATCAAAAGATTCCAGAGTATACCTAACACAGGAGATGAGATTCTCACACATACGAAAATATGAGAGATGAAGGTTTTCCTGGGGATATCACCTCCAGTCATCCCATGGAAACGAACGTAGGAAATACACTTTTCTATGGATACTTTTGCGTGGGAGTAGGAAGAAGGGTTTAAGGTAAAAAATGAGGAAAAGATAGTTTACGTATTTTTCAGTAAATGGATACGAACATATTTCCATTGGACACAGTGTAAAGCACGTAACATATCCTAGGCAACAGAACAACACAGGCATAGGGAATGTGTCTTGCTTTCTCAACTCAACTATTCACAGGAAAAAAAACATGACAGAGGAATAATAATTTACAATAGCCTGGAAGCTGTTAATTTAAACTGCAAAGAAGAAAAATGTGTCTGAACAGCAACAGTGGATCTTCATCTAAAGTAGAAAAAATAGGCAACATATATTGATTTTCTCTTCGGAATCTTTGGAAGTCAAAGGTTTTCAGCATTAATTGGTAATTGTGTTAATTAAGGTGTCAGGGCACTGCCACAGTATCATCTGGCTTGGCAAGGTGGAAGACATTTCAAACTGTTTTAAGTTTGGGACCTTGTTGGTTTTGGTCCGTAATTCTCAAGCAGCTTTGACCTCAGAATTGGCCTCATGTTTGAACTGGTTTCCTTCTTGCTCTGGAATAGTGAGTTTCAACTTGCCTGTCTCCCTAAATGTTGTGGTGGTGCAGTGCAATGAGATACTGGAACAGAACACACTGCTTTCTGAGTCATTCTTTTGCCCTTGTGGTCTTACCTGTAACCATTTAACCCACACGAGACTGTCAGTAGAATGCGTGAAGGAACTCTGATGAAAGTGAAACAGCATTTCCACAAGTCAATTCTACTTGGAAAATAGTTTCAATTTCACCCTGTTTACAACCCTTCACTGTTTCCTTATGACAAACTGAGTTGGGCAGAGTCTTACCCTGGGTCAGAGGAAATGACAAATTCTAACTCTCCCTTTTTCCTCAACACAAGGAAAAAATTTCCTCAGGATCTATTTTGACACTGGATCAGAAACAAAAGCTGAAATGCAAGCACTAAACTCGACATCAGAACAACCTGCCTATACCTTGACTTTAGAAACGGTCAGAATACACTGTGAGCCGGGGAATGCGAGGCCATGCTTTCTGTAGAGCTAGCAGATTTGAGACCTCATGGTATTTAAGTCTGGTTCTATCCAATTTAATCCAATTTTCACTAATTTCCATGATATCTGACATTCAGAAAGATGTCTCAAAAATAAGAAAGTTCCTACAGCCTTCGTGAAATCAAAGATCTCAGTAAAGGAGAGAAACTGAAACTAAGTCTGCCCTAAGGGGTGAGAGCATTTCTGCCCATTTCTCTCCCCTTCAGGCCCCTGATGTTGTTTTGTGGTTACCCAGGCACTACCTGTATACCAGCACACATCATTCAGCATCTGTCACAGCACATGCTGCCTCTCTTGCTATGGACAACAAGGAAATTGGAAGGAACACTGCGAAAGTGTTGAGGAGCAGGGAAATGTGGGATTGAGCTGGACACATTGTGGAGAGATGTGGGTTATTGCACTAGAGTGCGTTGGGACATGATGCCATTATGAGCTAGGCTTCATTAATTCCAATGCTGATGGAAAAATTGTTTTGCTGTTGTTTTTAAACAAAACAGCATAGACATTACTGCAAAAAACCATGAATATGGAACAGTACATTAATAGAGTATTCAAAATGTATCACTACCAGAGCAAAAATGTCATGTAATTAATCTTGTTCATAGCAGCCAGCTATCCTGCCTGAAGAGAGCATGCAAAGTGTTTTAAAGAAGTAGGCTTTTGTCCTGTAACTCTACCACGAAGTAGATAAAGAAGGTTGAAAGAATTTGATCAATCTGGGAGAAATAGCCTAATTCCACTATTTTTCCCACTGTTAAGCACATACATAAACACACGCACAGATTCTACGTGTGTACTCTTATAGCAGTAACAACACAGGAAATTCATGTCACCATCAGTTTTACAGTAAGCCAGCTATAGGTTGTTTGATCTGTTGGACTTACATTTTCAGGAAATCAATTCCAATAACAAGTTGCCAGACAACTTTTCTAAAAGATAAATATTTAAATCCTTTGACAGTAAACCTTTCCCCAGATTCATATCCCGCCCATTGCTGTTAAAGCAGACTAAGCAGTGTTAAAGCAGACTAGGCAGATCATGAACCTGGAGATGTAAATTAAGTGTTAATTTTGTCCTTCCTCTATTATGCTTTGCACTGTGGTGGAAATACATTATAATGAACCCTAGCTAGAATATAGAATATAAAAATGACTGGAAGGAGAGCAGAAGTTTGCAAGGTGATATTCCTCCATCAGTGTTTTTGCACAGGTCAGAGCACATCAACGCAACGTAGTTTGGTGCAACTTCTCATTGTACACTGGGCAAACTTGATGTAAAATATCTGGTGGCATTCCCCCCCTACATGCTTGACTGGCCGCCTTAAATTACATATTGGACTTGGTAGTTAATCACTTGCTATAAGTTTTCTAAGTAATGACTTCAAAACCAATAATGTGTCACATGGTTCAAAGACCGGAGGACTCTAACAGTCATTGCAAAGAAAAATATTAAGTAAGGGAGAACTGATAGGTGATGGACATCTAGTCTTTAATTTTAGTGTTACAGATATCTGTGATGTTTTTCCAAGACTGCTTTATCACAAATTCATGTACTGATTCCAATTTACGATGTTCTGCTCCTCAGCACTCTTACGAATGACACACACCTGTTCTGGAGTTAACTTCACAACAAAACCTTCCGAGCTTTTATTTATCTGTACTTTATTTACAAGTTGAAATTCCAGTTCTACATTAGGCCTTTTATTGAACATTTCTCAATATGCACATACCTGTGTGGGCACTTTGTATACTCACTGTGTATGCCACAACGAGAAGACCTTTTGCTCTGAGGAAAATACTCACAATACAGCTCTCTATGCATAGGACAAAGTACATTGAAATGCTGCAATTTTCGTTTATAAGACTCAGTTTTTTATCAAGCAGAGGTCTCCGAAATCAATGGAAACACTCTGATGAGTCAAGCACATGTCAGACTGCTTCTGATGAATCTCTGCATGTACAGAGGTCTTACATGATACACATGGAAAACATCTGGGCTACTTCACTGAGAATCTCACTTTGATAATGTTCCTATGACAAACATATGTGATATTTTTATAATGACTCATGAGCTGTAAGATTTAAATGTGATTCACAGAAAGAATATTTAGTGCTACCAAGACATCAAAACAATGTAAACATTCAACAGATACGGAATTTGTTAAGTCTACCTTGTTTCTTTATCTTCATCCAGACAAATGCTTATTGAGGTAAAAAAAATGAGGAACTTTTGAGGCACAAACTTCAAATTACATTTCTTTTACTATTCAAAGATAGAGAAGAGAGAAAGCAGGCATGCTCAGGATGATCAAAGAAAGTAGCTTCCATTTTATAAGGGAAGTTATATTGGCAAAATCATCTTTCTATCTATCATGCACAAGAGAAACAACTAGAAAATCTCAGCTTTACCATTCACTAAAGAAAACATGAACATTTTCACTTTTTGTAGAAAAAAGTCTTCAGTTTTTTATTGCTATAATCCTCACCTCCACCACAGCCCTGTGATGCAAAAGCTCTCAGGGTTTGCATGGTCAAAGCATGGTTTGGTTTTGCTATTACTATTGTATGTCTCGCTGGAATAACAACATGACGAAACTTCCTGGAAACTCTCAAATTAATGCTGAACTGGAGAAATGCGTAAGTAACAACAAGTGAAAGAGTTACTGGAAAAACTGACTTGGAGTTTATGTGTTTCTTTAGCTTAAAAAATACATCAGTTGGAGGAATTACACCATCAGTCTGGCATGCTGCCAGGATAAATAATTCAAAATACTGCTCTATACTCATGTTGCTACTGGTATAATTTCTGCATAATAAGCTACTTTTGTATTTAATTGATAGTGAAAAAAGGAAGTACCATCTGATGATAAGTGTCTCATTTACCTGTGGTGATTTCACTGCAATTCCTGTAAATGAGATGAAGTCACACTTTCTAAAAAACTGACATGATTGACAAGGTCAGAATGTAATGGTACACTTTCATAGACAGCAATCCTGATCAACAGAGGAAGAAAATCCCATCAATTTGTTTGTTGAGAGATGTGAAAATGTATTCTGCAAATGCTCTTGCATTTAGGAACTACTGATCATAATATTTATTTATAGGACATGAAACGGGATTCTAATCCTAAAGTAAATTTAATGCTGTGTATGTCTATGTGTCCATTGGTCATGTAATTTTTTAAGCTAAATATTTTCATGATTTAAATCCTTTTTTATGATGCTAAACCAATAATTGTACTTTATTTGCATTAAGTTACTGTAAATTCATGGCAAGACTCATCACTGCTGTAATGAAACATGACATTCTTAAAGGGTGCAATGAAAAGCAAATTCCTTTGGTGTTGATTAAAATCGCACAAAAGCACACCAAAGTCCATATTTTTTAGCATGTATATGTCACTGCCAAAATATTAATCCTGATTTCATGATGATTCATTGTGAACAAAGAGTTACATTCAAATAATGTGGTGAATAACAAAACAATACAACATCAAAAAATCTCATCAGGAAAAAAATAATATGAACCAGATGTTCAAAAGCACGCATACAAAGCATGGTTATGTACACTCAGACTAGCTAACTTTTGAAATGCTGGCTCTGAAAAAATAAAAATTCCATTTAAAAATAGCATTCAGTTCTATAGTTCATGGCATAAATCCAGGAAGATATCTTAGATAATGGATTCACAGCCAGGAATCTTTCTCCAGCTTGGCCTATGAAAACTCAGGGACAAGCTTCAGAAACCAATCTTGTAAAACACAGTATAGCTAGGCACATAAACAAGTGCACAATTTTTTACTCTGGTAAGAATGAAAGCTATTAATATAGTCACTGGAAACTTCTTATAGTGTTTCCTTTGTTAAGTTAAAGCCAGGTATTTCATTTAGCTTGAAAATGGGCATAATTCACATTATTAAGCATTCCTTACTGAGAATCCTGACCTTCAAATCCTGTCAGTCAACTTAATCAGCCCAAGTGGAAAAGATACATCATTGAAAAATAGGTAGCAGTGGTAGTAACAGAAATGGCAAACACAATGAAAAGTCACAATTGTGAAGTATATCACTATATAGAGTATGCTGCCATGCCCCTTGTCACCTCGGAAAAGCATCATAAAACGTCATTCTGTGCAAAACCATTGAGCTAACCAATTGTCAACTATTAAGCCCCATATTTTCTGGGTTTTGTAGACTTTAATTTGTGAGTAGTGATTCCTTTTCTATTCCAAAAACATTTGCTTCTGCTCTGAAAATAATTGTCTGAAACAATGAGAAGGCATTTCTGTAGTTTAAGGAGTTTCTTGACCGATGAGAAATGGCCAACATCTGTTTGCAAGTATTGCAAGTGAGAGCTGCTCAAAAACCTCTGCCTGTTTCAGGATTGTCAGGTAACTAAATGCAGCTATCAGCTTCCTCACTGCTACTAGCATACAGAAATAATTTGGTACAGTTTAGCTGAGATTTGCAATCATGTAATTTTTATCCTTTTTTAATGTGTTGAGATATATTTGCCCACTGAGTTAGACACTTGTACCAAGTGTTCCCACAAACGTATACCTTAATCTTCTGGGGAAGTTGGGCATAAGAGAGAGTACGAGGTGACACCAATTCCCTGCAAATGTGATTTTTTCAAGACACAACAGGATGAGCTGGATGAGCAGAACAGTTTTACAGGAGATACAGGAATAGGATTATCCCACCTTTTGAGGTGTTTCACACAGGTGGAAAGGAAAGAAGGGTCTTGTAGGCATAAAGCAGCAATTCAAAGCCACAGGGATTGATATTCAGGTCAATAATCCTGTCTACAATTGAAACGTAAAGTACTAAATATTTCCTGGAACAAGAACGCTTAAAACACATTATCATCAGAGAGACACACTGGCATAATTTTAAACTTGACTTGTAGCTATTCTCTATTGATTATACTTAAACTCCTTAACAGAAAATATGAAAATATTCTGAGATATAAATATCCAAAGAAACCCAAATACAGTGTAAATAGTTCAAAACTTACACATTTAAACTGTAAAGAAAATTGCTCTATTATGTTTTCTTAGTTATTCCTTTCAGTGTCATTCACCTGTTTAACCAAGGAAATCTGAATGGAGGTAGCCAGGCAATGCATTTGTGTATCTGGATCCCCAGGGAGTTCATGATAGTTATGACTTCACATCGTATCATATTATAAAATTGAGGTGATTACCATACAAATAACATAATTGTACTTCAAAGCTGCAATGTTTTTTTTACTAGGAGACAAACCAAGGAGCTTACTGAGATTATGCCAAGTAATAATTTCCTCATCCACCATATTCCACATATATTGTAGACAGCTATAAAATCCAGGTCTGTCTTCAAGCTTACATTTACTACAAGACATACTGACATGGTATTCAATTATATTCTTAACAGAAAAAAATCTTTCTACATAATAAAATCTAAAACAGCAGAATACTGCACTGGTATGTAATTTGGTACTTTTGAAAATAAGGAGACTGTGGAACGACTGAAATCAAGTAGTATCACTACAGGTTAACAGGCTTTTAGACTAACCAAGTGTGCAAATAAGTGCTTGTGTATATACAATTGAGGTAGAAGACTTCCTGCGATGACTTGCATCCCTGACTTGCTCATCCGTCAGTCACTCATAGGTATTTGATTCCAAATATTACACATCTACCGTACTCACAGCCAGGCCAAGAGGTACAATTTTGTGGAAGAAGATGGTTGCTCCTCTCTCTTAAAGGGCAGGTAAAAGCAACTTAAACAGCTCTACAGAGAAAACAAAAGGCTTCTGATTCTTCTTTTACACTGTTTCACCTGTAGACATTTTACTAGAGGGGTGAATACACTGTAAAGATTCTAGCTCTCACTATATGATTTTTTAATATGGTATTTGGATAAAATGAGTGTATCCTAAAGCCTCGAGCTCTCTCTACATGCCTATGCAACTACACATCTGAGTTTCATGCTGTGCATGTAAGAGAATCAAACACATAATACAGCTCAATTCCAGTGTAAACATTGTAGAAGAAAAAGACGTATTACACATGTTACGTCTATGGTACATGTTTTTTAACTGCGTACTTTTTTCTGAGTAGCTGTAGCAAGTCATTCACTACTTGGAAACTAGTTCTACCTGCACGTGTACATAGGCAAGTATCATCTAACGTTGATTATCTACAAAACGCCAAGTTCTGTGTGGGTTAATCCCAAGTAGTGTTTCCATTAACTGACAATACTTACTAGCCCGGGTTGCCCCAAGCCTCATCCAGCCTGGCCTTGAACACTTCCAGGGATGGGGCATCCACAGCTTCTCTGGGCAACCTGTCCCAGTGCCTCACCACCCTCTCTGGGAAGAACTTCTTCCTCATGTCCAGTCTAAATCTACCTGATTTCATCTTAAACCCACTACCCCTTGTCCTGTCACTACAGACCCTTGTTAAAAGACCCTTCCAGCTTTTTTGTAGGAAGGCTGCTGTAAGGTCTTCCTGGAGCCTTCTCTTCTCCAGGCAGAACAAGGAAAATCACAGTCTTAACTGGTTAGCTCTGCTGCAGAAATACTGGATGATATGGTCACTCTTCATAAGCAGGGTCAGTGGATAATGACAGTGGTAGAACTGGCTGACTATTTTAAAAGCTTGCTACATTCTACAGCCATTAGAAATTTGGCTTCAGCTTAGTATTCTGTTTAAAACATTTTAATATGCATATTTATATGTCCATATAGAAAAAGCAAACATTTCTCTGAGATGAAATCTCATCCTAAAGCATTGAATTTTATCATGAAGAACCAGAACAAGCCTCCTTTTTTTCTATTTTTTTCTTTTTTTTTTTTTTCTGAGATTGATGTAATCTCTGACTAGAAAACTACATTATAAAATATTATAAAGTTATTTTTTGGCACATCCCCTCTTGTTGGAAAACAGTCACCTACAATATGGTTTGTTTATGGCAATGAATTATTTAAAATCAAAATTATTTAAAATTTAAAGCTTTAAAATTATTCAAATAATTTTTTGGAGTAGTTCATAGAGTAACAAGCTCAAAAAGCCCATTCTTCCTCCATTCTGGATCAATTTCTTCCCAGAAAGCGATTACATATAAAACAACTGATGCACACTTAAGAGTGCTAAATTAACTTTTGCCACTCAGGAGAAAGTCTCATATGTCATTGTGGACAATGAAAAATTTCTGTTTGACACAGATAATCCATCAGAAGGATCATAGGTCTTTAGAAAAGCATTAGGACTTGACTCAGTAATAATCCCAAAACCTAATGTCTCTGTATCAGCAAGCAGTATCTCCCATCTGGAGCGCTGTGGTCAGGTATGGTCCCACAATCTTATGAAGGATACAACAAGAAAAAATGGGTTTGAGAAGTGTGAACTTCTGCCTAAAGGAGCAATGAGGTTCATGTGGGACACCAAGCATATGAGAATAGGATTGCTTTGCGTAGGGGACTTCAAAACAGAGGGAGAAGTTGGGAATTGCAAGAGCAGAGAGACAATCACCTCTGGGAACCCTGTGGGTCACAGTGTCAGAAAGAGCCAAGGGCATGCAGATACTCCCAGAGCGTGGGATTGCTTGCCCATCATTTCGCTGTGTCTCAAGGTGAGCACAGAAAACGTTCTCCCTGTTGTTTTCTTCAAATGCTCTTTCTAGCTCACATTCCTCTTTCAGCTTGTTTATTGCTGCTTTGATTTCCTTGACTTCAGAGATATTTTTTGTTGTTGTTTCTGACTTGGCTACACAGTACTATTCATCTGCTCAGCTTCAACTTTACTGTCTGCAACAGACCTAAAACTCAGCTCTGATAAAATAACCAGTCATTGAGTATGTGTAGGTAATAAATACAGTAAGTTGTTCAAATGCAATTTACCTGTGAAAAATAAGAAAAAAAGAACAGATTCCTGAATGAAAAATCTGGGCTCTCCCAAAAAGGTGATTATCTATTCAGTCCTTTCACTGAGACAGATGCTCGACTGGTTTAGGTATGTCCAAATCCATTTACTTAGATTTGTATTAATTCCCAACACCAAAAGATATAATCCTCTTCACATAGAAATCAAATCAGATGCAGCCAGTTGTATGTATGAATATCCCACAATCAGATTTACATTCGACAAATGTAATGCCACACCTGTACGCCTCAACTTCTGTTCCACTAGAAGTTAATACATAATTTAGAAAGCACAAGTTTTAAAGACATTCCAAAGGACCTTCTTTGCTTTCACAGCATAGAGGGAGAAACAGTTCTACATGTGTGATCCTGTATGTGGTAATAATTCTACAGAGGAAATTGCTATCACACCTAACTACAGGGAGATTTGGAGTGTTATGTGTAGCAATGACAAACTGCTGCGAGAAAATGCTATCACTTTCACAAAATTTTTGTTTTCTCACGCGATTTCCTCCTAAAATAGACTAGAATAGTCCCAGTTGGAAGGGACACCCCTACGATGGTCATCCAGTCCAGCTGCCTGACCACTTGAGGTCTGAGTAAAAGTTAAAGCATATTATTAAGGACATTGTGCAAACCCTCTTAAACACTGTCAGGCTTGGGGCATCAACCACTTCTGTAGGAAGCCTGTCCCAGTGTTCAACCACCCTCTCGGCAGAGAAATGTTTCCTAATATTTCCATGAAAAAACCCTGACTTTTGCAGCAGTATCGACACATTTCTAGGACTGACTACATTCATTTTATTAGTGTTTAGGAGATAATTTTAGTTTGTTTCTCAAATCATAGAGCTATGCAATAACTCCTCTACTTCTTCTTGGTCTGATATTCAACCTTCTAACAATAACAGATAGCCTCCAGTAGAATGTGGCTTCCATGTTGATGCCTTCATTCTGAGAAATCAATACCAATTATGAAATCCATCATAAAAAGCGTTTGTTTAGGTTTTCATGCCCTCATTGACCATATTGCAACACTGACTTCAATAAAATAAAAAGGAAGGAAAAAAAGTTTTTCTATGTCTATCTGTGTGAGAGAGAGGACAGAGAGGATCCATGCAGTTCTGGTTCCAGGTGGGATTCTGCTGCTTCACACTCCAACATACATCGCCATTGACCTAACTCAGAATTTACTGCTGAAAAGCTATTATGGTTGTAGGTGAACTTAGTTCTACGGATGCACATTGAAGCTCTACTATGACTTCAGTCACAAGTCATATCATTGCTTTCCATATCCAGTTATTCCATCCTCTGTGCCACATATTTTTAATGAATTCTGCAGAATTTCTTCTGCCAGAGAACCTGTAAACCTGGATAAGAATTTTGAATGAGCTATGGCTCTTCCCTGTTCCTCAACTCCCAATTTTAATTAAAAAAACCCACAAACTTTAATAAACCTAATGAGAAAGGTGCAACATGTTTGAAATTTTATGCAAGATTATTAGTGCTAGTTCTCTGCAGTCCCTTCTCCCACATTAGGAAGATCTGAATTACCATGAGAATCAGTCAGTACCATCTTCTTCAGTGCAAGAAAACAGTGTTGAGCTGAGCAAAAGAACAATACAGAAGATGAGTGAGATGTGATGGGTGAGCTGAGAAAACACTGAAAGCAAACTAAAAGCTAAAAGGATCCCTGGTGTCATTTCAGGGAAGTTAATAGATGACAAGGACAAATTTGAGCCTTGGAATCAATGTACAGATGGTTGAAAAGGTTCTACTTTAAACAAAAATTGGGTTGGCTGAACCAAACACTAAGAAGTTATGCAACAGGTTTCTGTCCGATTGCAAGCTGCCTTCTGTTGGTTTCCTGTTTTCATTTGACCCTGCATAAGCCATTCAGGGCCTGTCACTGTCAATGTAACAAGCAATTCTAAGCACAAAGCTTTGGCTATATGAGCAGATGGTGACCTTATCCCTGAATGTTAGCTCACCAGGCCTTATGCAGCAGGCTTTCACATTAAAATTTAATCGAGATGGCCATACAGATGTAGAACAAAGTGATTTCAAACAGGCAAAGCAAACAAGGAATGTGTCTAAACTGGGCAGGTTTGAATGGCTGAAAACAAAATAGCTTGTGACTTGCTCTTAATAGTCTTGTTCAATTGTCAGAACTAAAGAAAAATTCCCTCTGGCAGTTTAATATATATAGCACTAGCAATGTCACATGCTCGCTTTATAGAAACATCAATTTTTTCTTATTCACACCGGCATTCTTCAGATGATAGTATTAAGCTGGTTATTGATAAATCCTACAAATCCTGAAGACTAGGAAATTTTCACTCTTTAGCTTTTCAGAATTAACCTTTTGACAAAACAATCAAAACAAATGTAAAGGTGAAAGAATGGCTGCCTGGCTATAAGGTCAGTCAGCTAGAGCAGATACAAGGTGAGCTGACAAGGGTACTACACACCCTGTGAGATCAGAGCAGCCCAAGTACAGTCACTCTAGCGCCCACCAAAATGTTCCTAGGGGGTACGTTGCACAGATGGCACCCTCTGTGAAACCCCTATCTTCCAGGACCAATTCATACCCTCCATCATATGCATCAGAACATACATACACATGCACGCACATACTACCCACATATGAGTCACAACAGCAGAGCAGGTGGAATGCAGATCTGTCTGCCCCTTGACAAGCACCAGATATAGCCAGGGTATTTCAGGCAAAAGCACTGAGTTGTGTATGACTGACCATCAGCAAGTACTTTCAGGTACTGAGCAGAGATTATAATGCAGACTAATCTTGGAAAACTGGAGAAATAATTAAGAAACACAGTGAAAATGAAAACAGCCCATAGCTACACACGAGGTAGGAAAAATCGACTGTACAAAGAATAGAAAGGTTAGGAGGCATGTTTGTAAAGGATGCGGGGTTTAAAGTGCCTGTCAGCCAACATACATTAAAAATGTCATGCTTTTGCAAAAAAGTGTAATCATAGCACTAGGTTGCCTAAGACTAATATTACCTGCAAGACAGGTAAAATACTAATTCTGGGCTCTTTAGCACTGCTAAAACCTCAGCTGGAATGCAACATCAAATCTACCCACAAGATAGCAAGAAACACATGAACAGTCTGGGGAGAATGGAGGGGAGAACAAGAATGACCAGAACACATGACCTATAAGAGGAGACTGAAATGAACTGTCTTCAGTCTTAGGAGACTAAGGGAAAACATGGTAACAGCTTTTAAATCTGTCTGGGGAATGGACAGGACTATACTAACAGGAAGTGAATCAATGGGGCAGATCTCGAAGAGGAAATTGTGATGATTGTTACCAGGATACCACAAGCTAGAGAGTCACTGGGTCAATTTAAATTCAGTGACAAACTCATGAATCCCAGAGATTAACAAGGTAAGTGGAAAATGTGAGAACTGCATACCGCGAGAAAAATATTCAACAGCTACAAACTAGTCTCTAGACCTATGAATGTAAACCGAATACATCCATGGACAGATAATCATACGTGTGGAGGCCACAGCTGAAAATCTGACCCACAACACTGAGCTAAAATGTGATGGTAGGTTTATATTTAGGTTTCATGATTCACTGAGATCTTACTAAGTGAAAAACTTTCATGTCTGCTCCGGTAGGCAGCTGAAGGTTTTCATAAACAAATACTTTGAATTTATTTGTTCCAACTGAAATAGGTCAGATACAGAAGATCAATACCCTTAAATTGGGGAAATACTCCTGAGGCTAGAAATTCTAAAATAAGATTCTTTTTTGAAATGTCTTTCTATTAATTGCTTTCCTCAGAGAAGTCTAAGAAGGCCTATTAATTGCTTTCCTCAGAGAAGTACCTAAGAATGAATATACCTAAGAAGGTATATTCATTAGCCACAAATTAAATTGACCATGGTATGATTTGCATCATATAACATAATGTGACAGTAGTGAAACCCTGAAATGACACAAAAGATAAAAAAATTCAATTTTAAGAATTTTCAATTAAATAGATAGCCTGTAAACCTGCAAAGTCCCATAAACAAAGGGAAAAAGGATTAGGGCTGGCAGTGCTCTCAATGACTTAATTTACATGTGAAAGAGCTCAAATTCTAGTTAATTGTACTGCAGACACAACGCTGAATATCCCAGGCATGGATATTCATTTCTCATTAGAAAACTCTAGCTTCTCTCTATATATATTTTCTTTAAAGCTTCTTCATCTCACTGGTGTTCACAGCTCCTTAGAAAAACATCCAGCTAAAATATACCAATAGAAGTGTGACAAATATTGATAGCAAACCTGCTTTGGTATGAGTGTTCTATTCATTCCATGTTTAGCTAAACATTCTGCCTATCTCTTCTTCCGCTAGATGCTACCGTGATCCCCCTAAGCTTTCTACATTTAATTCATAATTTATATAGCAGTAAATAGGAATTCAAGATATCCGCACACATTTTGCAAAATAATCTCTGGTCATGCACTCCTTTCTTTGCAATTCTTTCCATCTCCTTCCATCTCTATTATCATTCAGGTTACGAACGAAAGAATGAAGCTGCGACTGAGTTCATGTTCTCATAGTCCCCACCAGGAAGATTCCCTCCTGTCACAGTCTCTGGCAGGGCTGTGATTTTCAGTGAGAGTTCTCTTGAACCATTTAGTAGAGCAAGAGGTTTAAAATAATCCTTCTCCTCCTCCGTACCATATTATACTAGACACATATACATACTTTTATGGGCTTTTAAAAAGCATATTGGGATACTAAACATTACAAATCTAGATTTGTAGGAGTGTATGTTTGTATGTATTTTGTGTAAAAATCTGGAAAAAAGGGAAAGATGTTGCTCCTCTTCCTCTGACTGACTATTCATTTCCCTCATAGCAAAAGCCCCATAAACACATCACGGCTCTGCTGCTGTGCTGGTCTAGCTGCCATTCATTACCCACACCATTGACAGAGCAACAACCGCTGCTGCGATGGAGACTCACAGCCAGAGCCTTCCAGCCTTTTCAAACACACATGCATAACCTGAGATTCCTGAACTGCACTGAGGCATTTCTCATGGATGTGCTGAGTGTTCCCTGGTTTCAGCAGGGTTTTGCAGGTACTTAGAACATTTCATACACAGCTCCACATATGGACTTAGGATCCTCCATAAACCAAAACATCCAAATTTGCCTATTCTCCCTTTCAACTTAAGAGCTTTTCCTACTTCAAAAGCAACTGCGATACTGATTCAGATTTGTTAATACAAAGCATGGAGTTTGATGTTTTTCTTAGCCCTGTTCTGATCATCCCTGCTGCAGGACGATAGGACACAGGAATATGTGTTTACCCTCAACCTACATCTGAAGAGGAAGGACTTCTGGTGCTGCAAATTATTTGAAGTGCTATTTAACCTTTTCTGGTATTGACATCATTTCCTTCGGGAGTGGAACAGAGCCTGTCATAGGTTACAGCTTTTATTCAGCACAGTAGATCTCATCTAGTCTGGCAAAGGTTCTTCTCTGGCAATTAATTCCATGTTTTATTCATCCCAGAATTCTTTAAAGCTGCAAATCAAAATGCCACTCTGTGCATTGCTAACCACATTATGAACCGTCAGTATTGCAAATAAAGGTGCTTTTTGCATAGCAATCAGATTGCCTCTTTTCAGAGAAAATGAATTTAGCTCTGTATTTATCTCACTAATTGCATTCACAGCATTACAGACAAAGTATCACCCGCCTCACATTTACATTATGCAAACCCTAATCTCAGTAAGTTACTAAATCAAAAGTGAGCCATACGTTTCCTCCTGAGACTCAGAGAACACATTGTTTGAACTGTCAATCTATATGAATTAGATTTATCAGGAAAAAAGTTTAGATACCATAAACGATAAGATAATAATCACCTCAGAGCATGTTTGTGCTCTAAATTCACTGCTTAGGAGAAAACAGGACAGCTGACCAAGCACATGTTGCTGAATTTATGTCCCCCCAATAATTATAAAAGTGAAGAGACAGCCTCTTGAGTTCAGCTCAGTTAAATTCAAGGACTGAGGTAACATTCAGATGGAAAGCAGCGTGTGCTCGCACAGCTATCCCTCCCAGCTGTCCCCGGGGTTCCATTACGTTTATGGGTAAAGTTAGTGAGGATTCATTGTCCCACTGCAAGCTTGAAAAATGAAAATGTTCCATAAAGAGGTATATAAATGTGTGTCCCAACTAGCAGGAAAACTACATTACATAAAGAGTTACAATTCAGGGCCCAGAATCTGCTGTTCTTATTTAGGCAGAACGCCCACTGACGTCAATGGGTTATTTGCTTGGAGCTGTTCGGAGTGAATGCTGAGAGACTGAACCCCAGGTTGAAAAGCTGAAGCCCAGAAAAAGTCTACAGGGTACATTACTGTAGCTAAGTATTACCAAGGGTTTTTAAGTACTGCTTTGTACTGTAATTAGTGTTCCACCTCCTACTCTATTAGCTCTATCAGTGTGTAAAGCACTCTTCACAAATTTCTACAACAGAACAGATTGAGAGAATACATTAGAGACACTGTTTCCATACTAGGAATTTTTTTCCATTTTTAATTCTTTGTAAAGGTCCCTGTTCACAGGAATGACTCACAAGGTTGGGGCACTATTGTTCCACAGACTTTCTTTCAAAGTGCCAATGATTTAGACTTTTCAGATGAAACCATGTCACACCAGAAGCAATGTCTAACAGTTGTGAAGTCTAATTGCAGCTTTTTCAGGACTTTGCATTGATGTGTGTCTGTCTGGTCACGTTATGATATAAGCATGAGAGACTGCAGGATACCGAGGAGAATCCAGTGCCTGAATATCCACATGTATGCCAAGACAAGGCAGTAAAACTGATCTGTGTTTGGGCACAAAAAGAAGAAGATTCAAACTAAGACTGCAAAGCTAAAAGCACAATAGAATGGCAGCAGGGGACAGACCACAGGCCCAGGCATCCCACCACCCTGTCTCTGACTGTGGTCAACAGCAAAGGCTGAGTCAAGCTTGCAGGGATACCTTCTCAAAATACCAGTTTACCGGATTTAGATTTCCTGAGCAAGAACCCATACCTTGGATTTTCATAGCTTTCAGGGGATTTTTCTGTCATCAATTTCTCCACTCATATTTAAACCTACTTCACCTCCAAGTGTCTTCTAGCAAGGACAGATTAAGTTCCATATTCAAATGAGATTTTCCTCTGTGTAAAACATAAACATCTTCCACAAAGATTTAAAAATGTAGCATCTGTTATTCACTGCCATTGCAAACTTAAGTGAAGTTATCACTATTTCCTGTGGCACTTAACAAAATGGAGATCATCACAAACACTAATGTATTTACTGTGAAACATCTGAGGTAGGTAGATAAATACCTTAATTTTATATTATAGTATAAAGAGGCTATTTGCCTCAATATGTCAAATGCCATTGGTATTGTATGGCAAATCCAAGAACAGAATCTAGGACATCGGCTTCCCTATCTGCTCCCTGAAGCACAGAATAAGGAAGAAAAATCACATGAAACTACAGAAAATGATCAATACTGAAAAGCTTTTAAAAGCATGAGAATAAATTCAGATCTGACCCAAGTTAATGAAGCCGTACCAATTTTTCTCATTTTTTCAGTATTTGTACTTGTTCTGGTCTCCACAGCTACTAGCGCTGCAAATTAAATACATGGCTGGTGTTCTGTGCTCTTATAAAATACCTGTATTTTCCACTCTACTGACTTCTTTCATAATATGCCTCTCTTTTTGAGTAAACCATATTGTTTCTGTTTCATTACTGGCAAGTGGAGTGTTGGAATATTTCTGCTTGTGGAATATTCTGCCTATGGGTTAAGCCTAGTGGTTGGAATCCTTTGCAGATGGTTCTCTGTGGAACAGAAACAAGTCCATGCCTTACAAAATGCAATAAACATCTTTAATAATCCCTTGCAAACTATGAAAGAAACACTATAAAAACATCATTCATCTCTTCTGCTTTAAAAGCCAAAGGAAAAAAGTTAAAAACATTGGACAATGGCTCTGATATGCCAGTTTATGGGAGTATTTTACGGGCATTTGGTTCTGTCTTCCCCAGCTTCTGTTTTCCCCAGCTTCCGCTGGGGAAAGGGAGTCATGGGACACAACAGTGGGAGGAGGAGGCCTGAAACCCTAATCTATACGATTTTTTTTCACAGTAAAACCAGGATAGTGAAAAAAAGGGGAAGTTGCCCCTCCTAAACTGACTTTGTGATGCCCATTCTTGCCTCTTATTTATGATCAATTGTGAACTACCCTACAGTGGTACCGCGTGGTGCCGCATTGTATGAGAAGTGCTCTGTGATCTTACAGGGCAGATGACAGAGTGTATTTTCTCTGTCACACAGTATTATCGCACAGAAATGCAGAAGTAGACATTCTTAGAAGAGGGAGGAACTGCTTGTCTATCTGGACTGAAGAGAAATTATGGAAGACATTTAGACCAGGGACAATATTGTCTCAAATGGACCAAGAATATGTAATTCATACAGTTAAACCAGGAAAGTGGTTTGAGCAGTCTGAATTTCTTTCCCCTCAAATATAACACCTCTTTTTTTGGTGACACACCAGTGTACACAGGCACCTGTTAGTTGGGAAGCACTACAGTATATTCACATTGGTAAGTTTTCTCTTTCTCACCCATAGATATTTTATATGCATGTATTTTTTAGATTTCAAAGTAGAACTCAGTAGGACATTCTTCCTTTAGTTAGAGTTTATCAGACCACAAAGAGAGAAAGATACAATGTCCTTTGTTTTATCCAAGTGATTTCTGCTCTGAATAGTTTGCCACATCATCACTCAGACTTCAGCTGAGCAACCCTGAAAAGCTGTGCATCAGGTTGCCGGTTGCCTGGTAGGGGTAAAATCCATCACTGCGTGTAATGAGTTTCCATGATCTGACGTAGAGTTTAAAGGGTGTAGAAACTGTGGAGCGTTGGGAATGAAGTTATGCCAGAGAATCCTAATGTAGATAGGGGAGCTAATGCTCTCTATCATTTCAAGGCAAGTGGCAGCTGGCTGTGGTTTGGAATTTTCTGAAGAATGGCACATTAAATTGACATTACTGGAAAACTGGCCCTGGTGAAACTAAACGGCTTAGGAAGGGATTAACAAAAAATTTTCCTAATAATTAAGAGTCCACCATTATCTATCAGAGATTAAATATCTGAGTTTAACATGATAAGAGATTTAATGACTTGTTCATGAATACTTTACTCATGTTTCTTTACTAACTTCATAATAAAAATCTAAATATTTTTAAAAGCCTTTAAAATGTTCTTATTTAGCTGTTGTAATGGGGATCAAGGTGGCAATTGATTGCATAAAAATCAACAAGCAAACCATAGTTGGTAAAAAGGGAGTTTTTCTCTATGGTAGAAGCTGCTGTATGAAACTATGAGTTTAAAGGTAATGCTTTCATTGCAGTTTGATCCTTCTTGTATGAACCACCTAAAATTTTTATTATAGCTTGTCTACCAAATTCCATGGTTCCCTTTCAAAAATTTTTAGAAAATTCTTTTAAATAATGAATGAAGACTGTGTCATATAAATATGATTCAGTCTAGCTTAAGGAAAATGAAATAAAAACGCATTTGTAAAAATTCTCTGTTGCTTGCAAGAATGAAGCTGAAAGCAATTAATTATTTAGCTTCACACATGCACAGTCTGAAAAGATTTTATTACTCATATATAAGATAATGCAACAGGACTGAATGTTCACAAATATTCAATAGGAAAAGCTGTTTATTAAACTTCAAAGTTCAAACAAAGACTAATTTGCATCCTAGATAACCAATTATGAATTGTGTGGACAAACTGTAACTGAAAGATAACTTTGTTGAAGTAAACTAAATAGAATGAGTCAAAAATAAATTTATAATCTGTTTAGAAAACAGAAAAAAGGCTGACTTTTTCAGGAAGATGTGGCACTGGCACAAGCTCATGCAGTCCCCACTTGCTCTGAATAGTTCTGAGGTCTGTAGTGCTCACTCTTCTCGCTGTCTGGCCACGGTTGTCACCTACTAAGGTGGCAGAGGTGATACTAACGTTGTAGCTATAATGAACGTCATGAAGCCAGAGCCAACCAAACACAACTCTTGTTAGTATGAGAGTGTTGTTGCCATGACTTGGTGCAGGTACAGCTTCACACAGTTCATTGTACAAAACATCACTCATTTTTGCATACTCAGTAACTATTTGAAAATAGGTACCTTCAGAAGGACACAGTCAGTTTTCCTATACACATTTTAAAGTGTATTCTGTATTCTCAGCATTGTGTAAAGCTTTTTGTGAAATAAGTGGGAAAGGTCAAACAGATGCGTGTTCTAGGAATCTCCATCAATTGTTTTTCGTCTGGAGAACAAGCCAACAGCACTTTGGAACACAGTTCATTACTTGTCTGATTTAAACATCGTTTGCTAGTGATATCAACACAGTGATATGGAATTCTGGTCAATGCTGTTGGGCATCCAGTTTCCTTGGAAGAATGTTTAAAATGAGCTGTAGAACTCATCACTCACTTTAACAAGGCTTCAAAAGACTGTAAAATGTGAGGTTCATTATCATTACTGAAAATCTTTTGCTAGGTTTCAGTGTGTTTGAATTAAATTTTAATGAGTAAGCAGAGCCTCTGGATAATCTTAATTCAAAAGGATACAAATTACGAAGGCTGGCTCTAATATACTGATCACCAGCTGAAAGAAGACTCTCCCCTCCTTTCTGGAACAATGTTAATGTGTATTTCATGGATATAACACACTCATATGTCAGTTTAAGACTGTATTCAAAAAGCACAAAATGCCAGCAAAAAATACTCTTTTTACTTTAATACATTTTCTTTCTATTGCTCTACTTTTATTTACTTGACAGCCTGCTAGCCAAGTCCCTTTATTTTGCTAATTACACTTCTCATTTATGCCAAGCAATAGAAATCTAGTTTTCTAGTAATGGGAAGAGGAGATACAGACACTAGGGGTCTGTAACAGCACCTCAGTTTACTACCGCCTTCATACAAGCAAGTCTATAACTTGGCAGAGATCCCCATTTCACCCACTCAGGTGATGCTGGCCACCAAGAGACCTGTGTTCTCTGTGTCGCTGATACCCTCTCATCTGATGCTGGGCTAAGAGGAGAGGCTGGAGAATGTCAAGTTTGTGTCTCTTTTCAAGAATACCTTCCCCCTCTTTCTCTGAACCCAGCTTCAGATGATGTCACTGACTTTGGACAGGGTTCCTCTCAACTGGGCCATGAGCAAACAAAGGTGGATTTTAACCCTACATGTTGTCGTGTCTGACTGGATTTCAAAAATGAGGAAATAATCTTTAACAGATACTGCTAGCAATGTCCATGAAAGCTAAACAGTCCTACACATGTCTGCTAAAGGGTAGATAAAAGACTAGATACAGTCTCACCACCTCTTCATATCAGTCATTTAGATATATATTTTCACAAAGCTACCAAACTGCCTGTTCAGTAACCATGCTTAACTGGAAAAGAAGTTTAATACTGCAGCAAATGCCTGGCTCAAATCTTATTTTCACATACTACAGATAAGACACTGCTGAATCAGAAGAGCTACAGGTGCTATTATTCTCCAACTTTCTCCATAAAGAAGCATACAGGATAAAGATATGTGCCCGCTTTTCATTTTCTTTAGTATCTTCTGCTTCTTCATATGTTTATATCACCACACACAGGCACATGATTGTCCCTTTCAACTACCAGATGCAGACCAAAGCTCCCTCAAATGCATCTATGAAATGCCAAATGCCTCGTTACTGTTCAGCAAGTAATAAATAAAATCTAATAATAATTAAAAAAATATTCCTCCCAGAACTTCCTTCTGAATCTTGCTTACCATTTCTCCTGTGAGAGAGAAAATAATAGTGGATACAAGATGCAGTCTGTAAATTAAGAGGTGAATTTTGATGGGAGAGTCTGTTACTTTCTAACCAGAGAAGTAAACTCAGTATAACAAAATCACTTCGTAGGTCTACATTACAGTTTTATGAGGGCAAATGCTATGTATAATATAATGGGTCCAGTAGAAGTAAACAATTTCTTCAGTATTCAGCATCTATTTTTAAATTAATTTCATTTTGGATATGGACCCTGCTGGGATAACCAGTGATTAAAGAATCGATGTAGCATAAGCTAGCCTGAGGGAATTAGGGCCTGCAAGGATACATCAGGTTCAGAGCTCATTCTGTAACGGCATGTACCAGCGTAACAAATCTCATGACAACCAAGAGAGGAAAACCAGATGTGGGGAGAAATACACAGATGACTCCTATCCCTTCCCCCAGACCTGCTTATCCTCTTATAACCCTCTTATGTTTTCTCTTCCTTGTCACTCATCCAGCAAAGTTTTATTTTCTCTTTGCCTCTCTTACCAAGTTTCCAGTTCCATTCCTTGGTACAATACATGGTACCAACAGCTTAGACTGTAGTGCTTAGAGCGGAGCATCTTCTATCCTCAGAGACTAAATAGAGAGAAAAACATGAGGCTGGACTTTCCATAACACACCTTGAGATCCAGGATTGATCCTCCTAGTCTGCAAAAACAACATTCTTCTGCAGCCAGCCAATGTTAGTTCTGCAGCTCAGATGGAAGACATCTGTTCCATACTTATGGGTTTTCCAGACATAACCCTGCTGGTGGTGTAGGATGGGATAAGTACTATGCAGATTCTGCTTTTAATCGTAGGAACACACACACATATACACACATGGGCACTATTTCAAGGGACATTAATCCTACTGAAAAGTCAAGCAGTAGAACATGCCATTTTAATTCTGCATCTTTGAGTTTCTACATTATGAGAGAGTCTTGAATCACAACTTAATATGAACTGCAGCCTTAAGAATAGTTCTGAAAGCATTCTTAAGGAACCGAGAAACACAAATGCTTCCAGCTAACAGAATCTAGACCATGTTACTAGATAATATTAACTATATGATGTGCAACAGATTAAAAGAAGAAATCCCTAACCAAAGCTTGCAACATGCCTTCTGTTTCTCTAGTAGAACACTAGAAATAATCACTGAGGAACCCACTATTTTCACTGGAAAATGTTTCTGTTCAATTTCTGCTTTGCTTTTGCCTCCTGAAAACACGAAGTTCCACACCCTTCATCAGCCACTGGTGCCTTTCACTGCCTGGGAAAGCTGCATGATTCAAAGACATTTTATGCTGGTTTTAAGGGAAGTAGTCTTATGGAGAAATTTTTACTGAAAGAGGCATAAAGAGTCAGAATTGCCTATTTCACTCTTTGCCCACCTTATACTTTAGGATCTAAAAAAAATATTATTAATTTTATCTAATAAAACAATAAGAGTGTTACTTGGGTCACCAGGTATTAAGTCTCTGATCTGGAGATAAACACTGCTAGTGTCAAAAAAATCCCTGACCTTGCCTGTGACAGCCTCAACAGGCACAGAGAAAACTGAACTGAACTAATCCCATGTCAGGGTTTTTTAACCTTTTAACCTTTACCTAAGTTATACCACTGCCAAACTACTATCTCTTAAATGTACACCTCTCAAATTCTGTGACATAAGAGAAAGGAGTGTTATGCACCAGCAATTTGAGATCAATACAGAGTTTGTTTATCCCTGATAGTTTAGAGTGGTTTTCTCTCTAATGTCTAATGATTGAGGTTAATTTTCTAATCAGATGTGCATTTCCTTTATAACTACATTTTTCTGAAGACAGTCATTCGGATATGATGAGACATAACAAATCCGTCATTTTTGCCATGCCATTTTCATTGATAATGTAGTGACTTTGAACCCAAGGGGTGCCTTGCACAAATGATGCCTAATCTTGATTTGTGAAAGTTTTGCGTTCTTGCAGATATAATGCAAAGCCAGATGGTTCAATCAGTCAGTGCCTGGCAGGTGGATCCTGCTCACAAAACTGGGGAGAAAGCCAGCCTACTTGACAGCATGGATGTTCTACCATCTCCACCTCTTGGCTTGAAATTTATCAGAGGTGAAAGTGATCAGGATTACACTTGAATTCTGCACGCACGCAGTTTTGGCATTGCCCCACAGCTACAGGAAAAACAGCCAGGCTGAAGGCTTGAATTATGATCCTGCTCTTTCCTCTCCCGCCTTCCATTGCCAACTTTTTCTTAATGTCCTTTCAAAAAGCTGGCATCGTAACAGAATGTAAAAAAGTGGAAAGAATGATGTTCAGATTCCTTTGGATGTACTTTTTTGGTTGATCCCATCCACAGTGAGCAAGCAGCCAGTAAGTTTGCCCTTGGGGTTCTCAAGCAGAGAAATAGCCTCACATCACCTTATTATCTTCTCTTTCTTTATCCTTTTAAACAAATTAAAGTGTGATTTGTATTTACTTTTGTTTTTGTAGGGATTTAGATTATGAGAAATCAAAATTAGGGGAGGTTTATTTGCCCATTCAACTCAAAATGAGCCCTTGCATTTCAGCACCAGGAGGCATCATTAATTGAAAGCTAAATATATATTATTGGAAAGTTCTGGTCCACATTTGAAAAATGTAGTCACAGGAAGATTGTTTTCTAGACTATAAAGCTAAAAGATATGTCAAGAGTTTATTAGTTCATTACCCTACCCCAATCCAGGACCAATGTTCTGTATTGAACAGGAACTCACTTGTTTTCTTTCACTGCTTAAATGAACAAGAGCTAAGACAGGCTATAGCAGTGCAAAAGCCAGACTGCAAACGGAGCTGAACTTTGCACCACCCTCCTGCTCCCTGGGCCAGCAGGGATGCGTCGGCCTCCACCATAACCTAATAAAGTTTACCGGTTGCTCTAATTTCTGGCAGTTGAAGGTTTGGTCTACCCTTCATGCCCCTGTAGTATCTCCTGTGTTGGGAGGAGAGCAAGAAGTGAGAGGTCAACTTAGCTGGCTTCATAACAGCAGCTCAGTCCCCACAAGTCATGGCAGGTTGTTTTGGTTTGGTGTAGTTTTTTTGCCATTTTATATGTTTGCACTGCTCCAGCTGTACAAATAGAACTTGGAAACACAGGACAACGCTGCAAACTATTTTATTTCAACAAGTTGTTCTCAATAAGGTTTTTGACAAGAAACTCAACTTTTCCATGGCCTAGTCTATGCATAGATACACTTGGTTGGTATTGATGCCAGTCGCCAGCAATAGTATCCCTCCTGACAACTGCTAGTTTTTATTGCAAGCTCAACAGAACCTCCCCTATAGCATCTCTTTACCACTTAGGTAAAGTACTTGGGTTCCAAAACCGGATAAAGCAATGTTTGTATAGAAGCTACACTCTAATGAATATAACTGAGACATCATGAAGTATTCATCATGTATTCATCACTTGGGCAGAAATACAACGCCTTCCTTCTCCCTACCTTGTGAAGCAACCACCCTGCCTAAAAGCTGCTTCTGTTAAAGCTGAAATTAGACATGATTCATTAGCCATCCTGATAGAGGAGGAACAACACAATTCAACTCACGCACCTCAAATCCTCAAGAAGACAAAAGGCAAGTAATGGATACTACACTGACTAATTTATGATTTTCAAACTTAGTTATTAAAAGAGACAAGAGCAGAATTCTGTATTTCTTAATTTTTTCTATCCTTTAGAAGCATTCACAACTGCCTGAAATGAGGTACCCAGTTTCGATACATGAGCCAGGAAGCTGGTCTCCCTGGGGTCACAGAATAATCAGTGAAGACAAACCAGGCTTATTAGAATTCAGAGGACAAATTTCCACAACCTCTGGGGATCTTCTGAAATAAACTGAGTACAATCCAAAACTTCAGTGTAGTTTCTTTCTCATAGATATTTTCCTACAAGGAAGAACCCATCCCCTCAAAGAGGAGTTCTGTTAAAACTCTGTTAAATAGCTGCACAGAAACAGTTCTGCAACTAGTAAAAGGCTTTCATACAATTAGCCCACTCTCCTTCAGAGAATTTATGTTTTGCTGGCAAATATGGTCCACCGTAATTACTTTCCTCATTTCCTTACACCCACAAGAGAAGAACACAGAGCAAATCTTGCAATTAGATATTCAGGGGTTTATCTGTAATAACCTATGTGGCATGACTGAAACATTTGTTCATAGTTTTCTGCAAACCGACTTTGGTATTTATGATGCTATTGGTTATGCGTAACTTTATTTGTAAGCATATTACAGCCTGGCAGGATTTGAAAAACTATTGGTTTTTAAAATTATTTTGTCTATTTGGTACTTCGTGAAGCTGCTTATGAGTTACATGTTCAGTTACTGTTTCCTCCAAGCTGTAAATAGATCATTAGCCTCTTTTTCTTAAATATCTATGTATGCACAGCCCTTCCCAGGAACTGGGATGAACAAAGGCCCATACGCAGGGGGGCACAATGAAAAATAAAGCAGATAACCTGTCTGAGTGTGCCTCAACTGAGTGCATTTGAATAAATATCCATGAATACAGCTTTAATGTATTTACTTAGCTTCACCCTTTAGCTTGTTTTTTTTCCAGGGACTAATGAGAGAGGCATATGTTCCTGCAGTGTAGCACAAGAGAAAGCAGTTCTGCTCTCTTCTAGAAATAACCCCCTCCTCCAAACAGAGACTTCACAGACATTTCAGACAGTCACCCAAAATGTCTCACCATAGCTCTACAAGCTGAACGACAGTGAGAAGCAAACACGCTTCTGCCTGCTGTAATTTGAAGTGGAGCCTTTGCTTGAACGCTTGCTTGTGTAGAATTTTCAAGCCAGGCCTTCAAAAACAGACTTACCAGCCAACACTGGTCATTTTGTTTCCAATAATAGGTGTGTATGCACTAACACACTGGGATATTCCATCTAAAAATCATGCTTTTGGCGTGAGCTGTCCCTTCAGTATAAACATATTAGCTCCCTAATGTTTATGTATCTGCTTGACAACTCGCTAGCCATGAGGTTGGAATTTTGCCAACCAAAATTTTCTGTTTCATCCTTAATGTAAACAGTTGCTTTGAAGTGCTCCAGGTTTATTGAATGAACAAATAACTTGTTTATGTAAAATATTCACGGAAAATTTCCACAACCCTTCAGTATATAATTGCAATTTGCCTTCAGATTCATACTGCATATCAACAGGTCTGTTTCGATGTCCACCCTATATGGTACAACCTTAGAACAATGCTTATTCTGAAAGATAAAACTGGGAGAGCAGGAAAATATGAGGAAAACAAAGCAAGCTGGCTTACACCAAAATGTTCAAATCAAGGTTAAGCACCTGAGATCCTGGCTGCATACCAGTCACGTAAGTATTATTTTTAGAAGTAACTAGACTTTTACAGGCATCATAAATGGCTTTCCTGACAAAGATCGTACTTTTAAATCAGTTTATCTTGCAGTATATGGTATCAATTCTATATAAGAATGCAATATAAATGAAGTAAATATCAACTGTGTAAGACTCAGTTTTACTTGTCTGTCCCATGAGGCTTCCTCGTTCCAGGACTGCTCCTCAGCTGCAGGTTGAAGAAATCCTCCAGAGTAGTACCTGTCTGCTCTCTAGTCTGAAGACTGCAACTGGTTTTGATCTGCACAGTGCACAACTGGCTGTTCCAAGAGGCAGCAACCTGACTGTACTGTGTTTACAATAGGTGCATTCATACGAGTGGGGTGGGGGGGTGTTTGTGGCATAGTGTAGGATCCTACTCACAGCTGGAGAAAATGTGTCTCTGAATGTGTCTCTGGTCTAAACTTTAATAGCTACCAGCAATGGCTTTAATGTAAGGAGTACGTTGTTCACAGTGATATTCATACCTTTCTTTTTGATTTGGTAATTCTACTTTTTAATGTACCATGTTTATTTTTACTAATTGAAAGTCAGGTTCCATTTATCTTCTGTTGATGAAGATAATCTTCTTTGATGAACAAACAGCAATAGTTATAAATCCAGTGTATGTTTCTCAAAGTTATTATGGCTTCTTTTCCTTCTACAAATTTCTGTCATCTGGAAGAACATACGCTGAAATCAAAGAAGTCAAACCTATTCTGTTTTTAAAAAATCTTTCCAGTAATTTTAGATTAATCAGGTGAAACTGTATTCTTAACATGCCCATGCTTCAACAACATTTTTAAACTAAAATATTACTAGACCATATGAAGCATTTAGTGAACAAAATCAGCTGGCACTGAAGTCTTAAATCCAGAGGTATTCTTGTACAAGCCTCACCTTCTAAAAGCACCCCCATTAACCAATTTCTGTTCCTATGCATCCTGTGAAAGTAGGACTGGAAAATGTATTTCACTTCTGCCAGCAAGGCCAGGTTCCAGCGAGACCTGGAGGCTCTCCCAAAATCTGGGAAAGAAGCCAATGGGGAGTCCCAAAAATAGGTCCCTCCAAGCAAAAAAGACATTGGCAAGTGCATCTATCTCCCAGTACATCAACACATGGAAACCCTAACACATAAGAATATTATCTTTGAGGGTGTTTCATTTGTGATTTACACAGAGTGGTTAACTTCTCTAACAGAAAGTTGTTTCTAGCACTTGGGATACCAGACACAGGATAAGACTGTTCTATTGTTCTATAAATCTTGTATTTTAGACCACCTTTTAAAAAAAACATTCCCATTAACATTCTCATACAGTTTGTAACTACACTTACAGATGACTAATATACTCTACTGTCTACTGTAAATCTCATTTACTAACAATAGTGTCATGCTCATCCATGTTACATGAAGAATAATCTCAACCATTTTAGATTCAAGAATCTGAGTTAGATTAGGCTCCTGTTCTGTATTGCTCCTGTCAGAGAGAGTGGAAGAACCAGCTCTTTCTGCTGATTACAAAGGAATCCAAAGGAGACTCGTCTCTTAACTTAGTTTTTTATGCCAGGTGCCTAACATTAAGCCGTGTGAGAACAATCATCTTACATGCCCGCTTTCCCCCTCACTAAGTTGACTGGGTAGGAATTCTGGATATGTTCTGTGACTTCCATGCATCAGAAGGATGAGTTAGGCCCACAGTCATGACCCTTCAGTCTGGTTGTTCAGTGTCTAGGTACCTCATTATTTAGCCACATGATGGATATAATGGCAGTTGTTCCCATTAGGATGCCATTCATTCAAACACTTCAGACAGGTTTGAGACAAGCGCTGGATAATGTTGTGACCAAAAGATAACTGCATAGTCATGGGGGATAGATTGTGATCAGGAAAACAGCAGTATGGTTTAGGGCTGGCTTACAGACTCCCTTACCAACATTAGTAGGTCAGCACCAACTGAGGGCAGAACGTAACTGATTATCTTTTTCGTTTGTTTGTCTTCCACTAAAATGTCAGGAAGTGGGCAAAACTAGAGACAGAATGTTGCTCCAGATGGACCAGTGATCCCATGTGCTACACCAAATTCAGAAATCCTGGAACTATGTATGTTTCAACATTACTAAATAATGGTTATTAGTGGGAATATATATGTGTCAACAGCTGACTTTTTATTTCATCATTGACTTGGAGAACAATTTTTAAAGAAATTAGTATCACAATGATTTCTCAAAGCTTCTCAACTTTTTATTCCTCCAGTGAGCTAATATTTTTTTATGACTTCAGACTCATTAAAATTTCCTGGAATAAAATGTGCTAGAGGTGCTTACATTTTAATTTTCTCATTTAAAAAGCTGAAAGCCTAGTTTTCAGAAGGATTATACAATTTTTTAACCATCTTTCTCTTAACCAAAACAATTCTTCAAGAAGCACAAAATTACCTGGTCAGTCTGAATCTATGTTTTACTAGGGGAAGTTTTGACCAACCAATTTACACAGTTCTGGATTGGATAGATTTTCCCTCTTAGGAATAGAGGGCCATTCACCTTTCCTGTACCAACACTGATTCTCAGGTTTTTCTATTAATTCTTTTTCTTAACCCTGTGGAATTACTACAACCTCATTCTTTTTCTTTCTTTCCCTTCTGAATATTTTCTTTCTTTTTAATGCATTCTTAACCTGTATTGTTTTCCCCTTGAATTTTCTTTTCTTTCCCCTAGTGATCCCTGGTTTATTTGCTAGCTGTGATACCATCCTAAATCCCTGCACAAATAAGATGCTTCTGTGGTCAAGTGCAAAAGAAGTGATGGCAGGAGAAGGAAGATATGCAGGTACAGGATCTGTTCATCCCTATACTGACTAACTGAAGCCAGGGTATTTCATCAGGAACACTGCTCCTATTTACTCAACCCTTCTTCAATCACTGCCACCTTTCAGTCTTGAAAAAACTGAAATCCCCCTGCAAGTGGAAGTACTTCCCAACACCCCCTGCATCTTACTAGCTGGGATGCACCCAGGGTCTCCCTAGCCCCAGATGAGAAATGACTGCTCTGCAAACCAGTTCCTCTAAGTCTTTTCTTGCTGAGATCAATTCTCTTCTCATTCTTTGTAACTGAATCACAGCCTACATGAAGGGGTTCAAGCTTCCAAGAATCCTCCTTTCTTACTCCAAGGTGCCCAGACAAATACCCGAGTCCCTAGCATACACCAACAACAAAAAGTTTTGGCAAATGCTGGCATCTCTTGATAACCAGAGGATGTGTAAGTGAGGATTAAATATGTGCTCAGCACTGTGAATGGCTGCTCAGCCATTGTCAAAGCAAGCAAACTCTACTTCAGCTGGCAAAGATGCTGCACATATAAAATCCATCTTAGAAAGGTCTTTCTGGTCTTTGTCAAGACCATAAACCAAATGCACTCTGTATTATAAATCAAAAGGAATTAAAGATCTCTCTCTCTCAGGCTGGTAATAAAGGCCCCATTTCAGTTCAACATTCTGTGCAAGAGCCAAACATGGCAAAACACCAAGAAGAAAGAAGATGGAATCTCCCTTCCCCATAACCTTTTGTACTTTGGTCATTTTAATTGATTCTTACTCCATTGCCTCATTACTGGATTCTCTTGACTGGCCTTACTTTGCCCCCTTATCTGAAAGGCAGTCAGTAAGTTCTCATTCCTCAGAATAATTTAACTTCTCCCCTGCCAAGCCCTGTGTGGAATTCATCTCTCCCTTCATAGCTGCAACACTGCCTTCAGTTTAAGATGGTGAGCTCAGCTGTTTGGTTTTTTTTGATACGGACAAACTCCCCTCTCTCCCTCAACCATGAAATTTTCTTAAACTTGCTCTGACTGGGCTATAAACAAATTATTTAAATAATTTGAAAAGCCAGTATCATTAAATAAACCATCTCCATTCATCCATCTAAACTGATCTGTTTGGACATAACAGAACCACGCTGTCTTTACATGAGGGAAGTGTTGCTTGGTTCTTCCTTTCTGTAATTTCTTCCTCAAAATATTTGCTCTTAAACAGGTTAATTGTTTTCCTGTATCCACACTGAGTCTGTCAGGAAAGTAAATGCACAGCTAACCTTAACACACACTTTCCCAGGAAAGAGAGTAATTTACCATCGCAAGAACTATAGCATATCTAGGAGACATTAATAGCTTGCCAGCCAAGTGACCTACATATGGCCAAGGTAAGGCTACAATCAGCACAAGAAATCTTATGTACACAAAAGAAGCATGACTCCATCTGGTTTGAGTTGCCATCTTGCTTTTATCTCCTTTTGCTGAAAGTTTTGACTGCTTCTTTGACTGAGCATCTCTTTATGTTAGATCCTAACAAGAGAGCAATTGTACGCAGCACCACAGCATTCTCACACTGTTGTGATTATGTGCTGGTGGGAAGGTCTGGAAAACCACTAAGGGTGTATAAACAGCAATAAATTAGTTCCACCTTCCCTAAGGGGCAAGCATAAAAAGAATTGTGCAAAAGTGTACCAACCTCTTCTTGAAAAAATAGTAAGTATCTAGGAGTCTTTTTGCACATCCAGCATGCCAACAACCACCATTCTTGTCATGTATCAATCATCAACCGTAATGATAGGCTTCTTAATCTGCACAAGGCACTGTAACATTTCTAACAGTGTGTATCTCTATGTCCTGGTTTGGCCCTTTTTCAGCCCTCCCCAGGGCAGCTATCCCCAGGTGGCACCATTGCACAGTCTGCCCAGCACTTTCCCTGCATGTGAGCAAACATCTACTCTTTGGAAGTCATGCTGATAATAAAATTGCTGATTATAATTCTGTTAGATAAAGTTTTTCTTTGTCAAAGGCAGGATAATTTCCTCTCTCCTTGGCCCTTTGGTGGAAATCAATCCTTTCAGGCAAAATTACTCCCTGTCAGTGGGATTCTGTAGAAGAAGAGGGCTCTTTGTGACTACTGTCCCAGGACTAATATATGTTACAAAACAAGTTACATTTAGAATACAACCACGCTATGTCACTGATTTCTCCTCCACTGGGAAGTCCACCTAGAAGTGCCTATATATGTTTACTGCTATTCAGCAAAGAAAAAACCCTACTCTGAGTGAAAGGTAAGACTTCAAGTAGCCTGAAATTCCAAGTAGACTGAAGTATGACTTTGACATAACCCGCACTGTGTCTGTACCGAAAAATACCCAAGTAAACAAAGCACACACACACACAAGACTCACTTTGAGGCAGGAAGTTCAATTCCTAGTTCAAAATGGAGACAATGAGAATTCACACTGTTTGTGTATATATCATTCTTTATACTTCAACATGCACTGTAGGTTGCTCAAAATCATGTTCTGCTGGATGCCCGTCCCCTGGCAAGGCACGGAAACATTTCTGAAGACTGCAAATGAACTACGGTGGGGTGTGTTGTTGAATGCACGTATCTTAAAAACATTCTCTTCTATGATTCTATGATCTCCAATAATGTTAACCAAGCAATGCCACTGTAAGTCATGCAGCAGGCTTTAACAACTACTACACACTTGCCTTTTTCTTAGGAGGAAGGGAAGAATTTGCGAAACACAAGTCCAAAAAATTCCCTGGAAATGCAGAGAAGGGGCTGAACCAATACAGCCTACTAACCCCTTTTGTTCTATCCACCCTCACCAGAAGGATTTATCCATCAGGGACTCATTTGGTCCAGTCTGTAATAATTTGCCGTGACATTTCAGTGTCTGGTTTTGTCAATTGTTTCTAAATACAAACTATGTAACTTAAATCGTATAGCAGCTGATGGTCAGAGTACATAAAAAGGCTGGCTATGCTGCTGTTTCTTTGCTTTTCTTGTTTCAAAATTGCTTTAATACACTACATTGGTTTTACACTTTATTTTCAAGCATAATTTAGGGTTCGTACTACTTGCTGAGATGTAACACAACTAGCATTTATATAGCGTATCCTGCAATACTATACTATTACACAGAATTAAACATTACTAAAACCCAGTGAGTGTTTCTAGCCTGTTACCTGTCATGTGCATAATAGTATTTGGTACTCATGACACATGTTAAATGAAGAGACTCTCCCTTTACCTGTAAGAGAGGCATGTTACAGGAACCCTGATTTTTAAACATTCTCTGAGCCTTATCAACAAGCCTCACGTCTGACCTGGAGGTGGTTAGTTCAGCCTTCAAGTTCCCGTCAGTCCTTGACCTCTATGCCGGCACTGTCAACACAGGTGCCAATTAGTGGCAAAGCATTTTGCTGGGCATTCTGTGACTGACCCGAGCCTGAAGGCTCTGTATCCCTTTAACTCTTCCTGAACAAACCACCTCTCCTTTATCACTTGCTCCTTACTAACCCTCCTCTGATGTGTTGTAGAGATTTAATTATCTTAACTGGCCTGTGTTTGTGTGCTAGAGTGACAGTTCTTTACCACCCTATTGACCTGGTCATTTCTCCACGCGTCTGTAAGTAAAGTGATTAACTTAAGCCATATCAAACCAGATGTCACAGACATAGTGTATGTCAAGATTCAGAACCTGTGGCTCTACTCGTATGAGTAGGAGCTTGTTTTTGAGGAAGTTATCAACTAGATGCAGTCAGGCTTTTTAAAGCCATATGTGGCAGGATGATAAGACACAATGGGCATAAACTGAAAATGAAAGGTTTTGGCTGGATATAAGGAAAACCATTTTCTCCATTAGGGAAGTCCAGTACTGGAATACTTTGCCTAGAAAAGCTGTGCAGCTTCCACCTTCGGAGATTTTCAAGACCAAATGGAAGAAAGTCCTGAGGAACCTGGTCTGTTCCCATTGCTGACTCTGCTTTGAGCAAGCTGTTGTACCAGAGACCTCCTGAGACACTTCCCAAACTGAACTGTGCTATGATGGTTTTGTGGTTACATCCAGCTTGACTGCTTATAAACATCCAAGAGCAGACACTGCACAACCTTTCTGGGCAGCCTGTTCAACAACTGTTTCAATTCATGCGTTTTGTCTTCTGCTCTCCTGCCACACACTGCTGTGAAGAGTCTTCTTGATTCCTATTTACCCCGTAAGGATCAGAGGGTTGATATTAGATTGCTATTAAGCCTTCTCCAGGCTGAACAAGCCAGATTCCCTCAGTATGTTTCCTGAGCACGAACCCTAGTCCCCAGACATTTTCATAGCCCTTCACGGAACTTGCTTTAGTTTATCAATTTTCTTTTTGTACTGGGAGACCCAGAACTGGATGCAGGAATCTAGATGTGTCTAGTGAGTGCCAAGCACTGAAGTGTAATGCATTAACAGAATTTTCAGCTTGCTGTGGGTACCCAAAATGTTCTATCATTAAAGTTTTGCAAAAAAGGTAACAATGAAACTCCTTTTTGGGTACACAGAAATTCACTATAGACAAGGCCTGAAGCAGTTAATTTTGTGCCCTAAATATTTAACTAAGATAATTTTGAAAGAAATTAAGATATGGTTTCCCTTTAGGTCTGTCTATTAATGCTGCTGCATGTTTGGAAAATGATTACTATGGGTAGACAAATGCCTCTTTATGAAGGAGCAGCATATTTTAGTGTATTTTATTTATATATGTATGTATACACACTCATACTCAATATGCATGTGTATATATATACAATAAATACATGGGAAATGTATTGAAATACATGGGAATGTATTTCAAGTGCATCTGGAGAACACTCCTCCTAGACGTGCTAGGGATGTCATGGGAAAACAGCACAGTTATTATAAGATGCAGCAATAATGCAATGCTACTGTGCCATGGCTTTCAGCACTTATTTCCAATAGACATACATCACCTCCATAATTTCTTTGGTGTATTCTATGTCAAATATATTTTTTTTTCTTCCCCTGCATACTAATGCAACTTCTCATTTGCCCTCATCAGCGAATAATCTTCAAACAAAATGGTATATGACAAAAATAAGGGCAACTTTTAGTAAGAAAATTGGAATGTTGATGTGGCTTTGTTGTCATCTTCAAAATCAAATCCACGGACTCACTCTGCCAGTTACATTTTTGACTGACATCAAAAGTAATTGTGCAAAATCAATCCCACTCAGTCTTTTAGCTTTAGCTGATCTTTATAGTGAATGCAAAACAATGGGTGCACAACTACTCTCCAGGATATAACCAGGAACTAGACTGCTTTAGAAATTAATGTCCCAGCTATATTTTAATTCAGGTGATTAGATTCATTCTACTAAATTTTTCCTGCAAGATCATTTAAATACACAAAAATCTTCTTCATTTTATGTCCAAAATATTGCACAGTGTTGAAGATTGTGATCTTATATTTGAGATGGCCAAGTGCCATTGGAAGTGTTGAGTAAAGTGAGTGCTAGTTATGATTTACACAGCCCAAAGCTTGTCTTTGAATAGGTGACTTTTGTTTACATTCATTACAAAGTGACATTGGAAACACCCCGGTGACACCCTCTCATTTATAACCAGACATAAGGATGGCAACCTGTGTCCTTGTGTAGCTATTACTGGTAAAAATCTAGGTTTTGGGAGGTAAACACCATGTATCATTCTCAGTAGGTATTAAAGGAGCTTTCAGCGTATGGCCTAACATACAGTAACAGCAAGTTACACCACAGAATTTGTTACAAAGAGAGGCAGCACTGCTGGGGTGCTGAACTTACCAACTCTGCTCCAGAGAGGTGGCTTGTAGCTAAAGCACAGATGCCAGCACCCTAACTACTACATCTGAGAACACAGTACATGCATTTCAGGAGTCTGCAACGCTGCGTGCTGACTTTTCACTTTCTAATTGCTCCTATGATCTACATTTTAGCTTCTTACATATGTTTCCTAACCTCTTTTATTTGTGATGGATTTTATTGTTTTTCTTTTCTTTTGGGGTTATACAAAGTCGGTATCTATGATAAAGCTAGATTCACAATGCTCAGCAACATATACTTTTATATAATAAATCCTTTGCATTTTACAGTGGGCATATTCGTTTCACTAATCATAGATGCAGAACAGCTTTATAAAGGCCTGGAATGTTCAGAGGATGGGAAATCAGGAACTCCCTTTTCTGGTAAGGGTCCAGCTCCAGCCTGAGTTGTTCTTGCACAAAAGCCATTAATAGTGGATAACTTTTGTATGGCCTCTTGTCTTGGAAACTGGCAATACTGCTGACTGGCCCATAGCCCATCTACATTCGTATTGCATCAGGCTCAGCAGAGCTGAAACCAGTTGAAAGGGCTTGAGGGCTGCAGCTTTGCAGATCATAACGAGACTATTGGGTCTTAACCGAATGGGGATTATAGCTCTGTATGAGTCTCTGTAGGAGCAACAACTACTTTTACTAATCCAAGCTTTCTGCAATTGTTAAAAACATGAGATTTATGACTAAAATGTCGTCACGTGTTTCAGGGCTATCCAACTTACATTTTTAAGCTTTAATCCATGAATTCAAGGATAGATGTTTTTAATGGTATCTATGATTCTTACATGGTCACATGACTCCAGCAGCTACATATTTAAGGAAAAAATTACTGTTAAATTAGTAATATCATAATCATTCACAAAACTGTATATCTAAATGTTAGGGTCAACTTCATCCACTATGTTACATCCTTGCATTTCATCAGGCAACACTAGTATCTTGCAAACTAACATCTATCCAAATGTGACAGCTTTTATAGTGCTGTAACAGTTTAATAATTGCAGCAATCCCCTTATAACATAATTTCATGGACTGGAATTCCTCTCTGGCTAGAGGGGTATACCCATTAAAAGTAGGTTTATACAACAGCTAGATCTAGAGAGCTAAATGGAATTGAACTAACATCTACATATCAGGTCACTTAAATGCATTGTCCCAGCCATCTCCTGACCGCAGGACTTCCTGGAGTGATCCTAAATCCAGTGGAATAGACAAGGATGCCAAGTTGTAAGAGGACTTCTGTGACTGTTTGCAACCACAGCACATGAATGTGTTTCAATGGCTGGTGAGGAGGAGGTCTACATAAATGTCAAAGGAGTTTGTCCTACAACGATAGTAATTCCCATACAAGATGATGAACTGAAATCTGAAGTCACTGAATTCCTCATCCAGGAGAATCACTTCTATTAGCAAGAGCTTTCTTTTATGTTTTCACGTGTCCAGAATACTTCTGCTTGGGCAGAATGCTTTTTTGTGTCCATGACCTGTGTATGGTCACACAAGAAATAGGCTATCACTGGAGTTCAGCACCCAGCCAGTCATTGGGAACCCTGGCCAATTCACAGACAACGTCCTTCTTCCCTCACTAATTCATTCAACTACTCTCCCCCAGTTTAACACGAATACCACATGAATGGGATGGGTGACACTGGGGGGACAACACAGCACTCTGAAACACCACAAGAGTTCAGCAGAAAGATGTAAATAACAGCACAGATTGATGGAATAAGGAACTGATATGTTATGCTGAGCTGTGAATCAGCTTGGAGCTGTGATCCAGCTGCACAGCTAGCCACACTACTGGAAACAATCAAGTGCCAGGTCACACTCCATGACAGCATGGATACTTTGAGTCTAAACTAGTATGTGATAGGAGTGAGAAATGTTTTCACGGTAGCACAGTCAAAATAGGATACATTGCTGCACTAAGATCTGAACACAATTTGAAAAATTGCTGGTCTGTTGTATCTGCCAACTCAAAAAGAAAAAAAAAAGTCTTTAATAAAAAAAAGTGTTTCGTATTTCTGTCTGTAACCTTACAAGAAGCAGAAATTTTGAAAGTGACATTTACAGCGCAGTATAAATACTCAGGGTTTGTTTCAAAAAGCCTGCCCTAGGTATTGAATTCACAAGAATTTTCTTTTTCTGTATTTCATTGTTAAAACATTTTCTATAAAATCAACATTTTGTAGGTATATATCATTATACAGATTTGTAACATAACTTAAGTAACCCAAAGAGCCTACAGAGAGTTTGCAGTACACTGTATGAAGTGTAGGTATTTAGAGCTTGCACATCCTCCAAAATCATTCCTTGGAATTTGAAAGAACAGAACTATCTCAATGAATTATGCTTAGTCTAAAATGTCCCTCTCACCACATCAACCTGCTGTAGTAAAGCACAGCTGAATGCCAACGCATGGCTGCATCAGTCTAAATTCTGCCTTATGGACAGCATCCAGGTTTGCGATATCTTGGATATGAGACTATCAGGCCAAAGCCCAAGCCTTGCATTTTTTACAGTGATGCCAAGTGGAAATCATCCCAGCAGAGAGCCCAAAAAACACTTTATGCATCATTACGCCCTGAAACAGGGGTTTAAAATAATTTTAGGTCCATGTGTGGGTCCTCTGTTGTGGTGAATTACATTTCCATGCACAGTGTCTCTTCAGTTCATTTGATTATCAGCAAAGCAATGTGTTAGTGAAGAGAATAATGTATGAAATTTAAAAAAAACCCCATGAAGTCTATTTTAATGATGAATTTTATTACAAGTCCAAAGATTTCACTGTTGCCAGGTTCAGAGTTTTGAATTGACGTATTTGAAAAAAACAAAACCAAAACAGAATATGTTTTTGTGTATGGACTTGGCTCTTGAATTTCCAACAGCTTGGTGATTATGCAGCGTAGACCCATATTTTATGCATATATGCGTGTACGTATACATACACACTTGCATATCTCTGTGTGTGTGTGTGCTGATCAACAGTGGTCATATGTCTCTGGCAAGTAAGCAATGAAAACAGTCTGCATGTTCCTGTTCCATGCAACCTGCTGACAACAGAATCCTCATGACAGTCTGTCTGTCTTGGGCATGCTTACCACTGACAAGCAATGAACACTGAATTTGCTTTCACTGTTTCTATAGGGGGAAAGCAAGAACCGCAGATAGAAAACAAGTTCTATTGCAGCCTAAGCTTGAATTACGTTATAAAAATAGAGAAGAGCTACTTCTTTTCATGATTCAATTCTAACTATGGCAATCCTGAGATCTGAAAAAACAGAAGAATCCCCAAATGATCAGACATAACTATTATTGAAAGGCTGAGGTATTTGTGCAGTATTTTCCACAATATTTTTCTATAACCATTAATGGAAATATTTTTTAATCAAAAGAAAGGTCTCCAGTACAGTCATTAAAAGACAATGTATTAAATGAAAATAAAAAAGACCAACAAAGGAAGTCAATGGCAGTTTGGGTCCTAAATTACTTTTACTTGCAGTTTAATGTGATGAGAGTATTTTCTGCCATTAGTAGATATCAGTCAGAATCACATGCTTCCTCTGATGTCATTGATTAAGGTGAAAGTCTCAGATCTCATACTCAACTGAGTGTTGTTTGCAGGCATTAAAAATTTACACTAACTCGTACAGTGAACAAATGAGAGAAGAGTCGAGACCAGTCTTATTCAGAATAGCTCTGGCTGATTTTTCACACTGCAGGGGAAATTCTTGGGAGAACTATCACGAGCAAAATTGGAACAATTATTGGATAGAGAATATTCCCAGTCAGGTAACCCTACGTTGTTTGTCTCTCAGATAAATACACTGACATGCATTCAGAAATTTGGTTAATAAACGAAACAAAAAGACTTGCTGTATTAAAGATCCGTGTGGAATTTTGCACTTCTTTTTTCAGAAAAAGAAAAGAAAAAGGTCAGAAAAAGAAAAAAAAGAGGCCAGGCAAATTTTATCCAGGCACAGATTTGTATTGTACAGCCTTTAAAACAGATTCTCGTGCAGATAGGGCACATTAATATGACCAAGATTTCATTACACATATTCTACCTAATTTTAAATCCTGCAAGTAGCTCAGCTGTTACATGCATTGTACCAACTGTTGCACAGTCAGCAAAAGTAATCTGAGATGCTGGGTAAATTCTTAACCATCATTGTGTATAAGTAATACTCCTACCTAGCCACTTTATAACCCCTTGAGAGCTGAAACTATGTTTTCGTTACTGCATAGGCATACTCACTTACTTATAGTGAGGAGTATCTTACTCTGCAAGCAGTCCCAAGTAAAAGAAAGAGACCATTTGTGGAGTAAAATACGGCATGATTAGTAGCTCTTAATTACAGAACAGCTAGAACAAGCGTAATCACAACAGAAAGCATGTGCTTTAAAATTAAATTTGGGGAGATCCATGGAATCATAGAA
>NW_010245654.1:0-305 GCF_000690775.1 Eurypyga helias | reverse complement strand
CGAGGGAGGGGATTCTGCCCCTGTACTCTGCTCTTGTGAGACCCCACCTGGAGTACTGCGTCCAGCTCTGGAACCCACAACATCAGAAGGATATAGAGCAGTTGGAGTGAGTCCAGGTGAGGCCACAAAGATGCTGAGGGGGCTGGAGAACCTCTGTTTTGGGGACAGGCTGAGAGAGTTAGAGTGTTCAGCCTAGAGAAGAGAAGGCTCTGAGGAGTCCTTATTGCAGCCTTATGATTGGTTCAGATTGCAACCTGAAGGGGTTCTACATGGAAGCTGAGAGGAGAATTTTTACAAGGGCCTGT
>NW_010245653.1:0-212 GCF_000690775.1 Eurypyga helias | reverse complement strand
CCTATGACGGGAGTGTCAGAGTGGAAGTATACAGGTTCTTCAGGAAGGGCAGGCAGGGGAGACATGGAGGGGGGGTTGTTCTCTATGTCAGAGAACACCTGGAGTGTGTGGAACTCCACCTGGGGATGAGAGAGGAGCTGACCAAGAACTTATGGGTCAGGAATAAAGCGAGGGCAAGAACAGGGGCTACAGTAGTAGGAGTTTGCTACAGG
>NW_010245652.1:10064-10356 GCF_000690775.1 Eurypyga helias | reverse complement strand
AAAGCCAGAGGGGGATTATTCCTGGGGGCGAGCATTTGGGAGAGAGTGCCTGGCTCTGACACAGACCCCAGCAAACCGCACGCGCTCCACACCGGGCACCCTGAAATATGGGTGAGGGGTTCCTGGCTCCCAGAATCACCAGGGCTGAAAAACAGATGGAGTCCTCAGGGTCTAGCCAAGGGCTTTGACCCCCCCAGATGTCCCCCTGGACCCTTGGCACGGGGTCTGCGGGGTCCTGCCTGCTCCGAGTGAGGTGCCATCCCCCCTTCGCCGTGCGTGTCCTTCCACGGCG
>NW_010245652.1:9261-9976 GCF_000690775.1 Eurypyga helias | reverse complement strand
AGGCACGCTGCCGGAGCCGCAGCGCCGGAGACGCGCTCCTACGCGGTGTCCATCAGTGACACCCCGGCCAGGGTCAGCCCATCCCCCCGCATCACCCCTCTGGGACCCACACACAAAGCCACTGACATCGTCTCCCACCCTGAAAAAGGGGCTCATCGTGCCGGGGAGGCACCACCTCCGCTGTCGGCTCCTGCGCTACCTGGGAGAGGAGGGAAAAACACCGGGAGCCCTTAAAATAACACACAACTGTTTAAGGATGTGAGATCCGTATTAAATCTTGGGGAAAAGGAGCAATTATCCTGTCAGAGAAGGTGATATAATTTTGGAGAGCTAGTTCCACAGCTGTAATCTTTTGTCCCCCACCGTTTCTTCCCCGGAGGGATTTAGTGGCCAATTATCCGTCGGGTGGCAGGAAGGTGCTCGCTGCCGGCTCCGGGTGCCACGTGGGGTGTCGGTGCCAGGGATGCAGGGGATGCACCCCCTCAAAACGTCGGCTTTGCTGCTGGGACCTGCGGCATGGTTGGGACGGGGGTGACACGGAGCCAGCATTCCTTGGGGACACGCGCCCGGGGCCCGCTTTGCCCTTGGACAGGGTGGCTTTCTCTGCCTCCTGTAAATTCCCAGTGGACACAGGGTGCTGGTCCTTGCCTGCTCCCTGTTCCCTTCTCCCCAGGGTGTGCACGGCCCTGTGCCGTGGGAGGGGGCTCCGTAAGCT
>NW_010245652.1:6108-8980 GCF_000690775.1 Eurypyga helias | reverse complement strand
GTGTGGGTGCTGGTGGGCAGCAGGGTGGGGAGGGTTAACACTTCCACGCTGCTGGGGAACATAATTAAGTGATAACTTGTCATTTTTTTAATGAAGTACCGGAGCTGGAGATTTATAATTGCTAATGAGCCAGAATAATAATTAGTTGTTTTTTAATGAGGGCGATGATCACTCGGAGGGAGAGAGCGAGCCGGTCCCCGCTTTGGCCTAATTTTTCTTCCGTGGTTGCATGGTGTGTCCAACAGCCTGGGCTGTCCCTGTCCCCAGCTGGTGGCAGTGGCCCTGCCAGCTCTGTGCCGCGCCGGGTGCCACTGTCCCCACCCAGGTACTGGCTTTTGCCAGCGGGAATATTTGGATGCTCAGGTCACCTCTTGTATTGGTCAGGAGGCGACCCCGCAGGCCCCAGGGATGAACCCCTGCACTCCGTGGGTGTCCGTGTGTCCCTGGGCTCCTTCTGTCCTTCCCACCTGCTTCTGGCCAAGCTCTCTCCACATCCCTTGGGACATTGCTCCACTCCCTGGTGTGGTGTCCTTGTCCCCAATCCCTGATGCCACAGCCCCACCCTGTGCCGGTGCAGCCCTGGCACATGACCCCATGCCCCCTTGGAGGGTGCCATGGGGTTTCGGGGGGCTGGGAAGGTGCAAGGTGGGGGGCTGGATTCATGCTGACGCACCGCAAAGGCACATCGTCCCCAAACTGGACACCCCGGAGGTCACGGCTGTTTCTGAGGACCAGCCCTGCCCCACATGTCTCAGCAGGCAGCCAGCCAGGAAGCTCTGGCCCCCCAGCTCTGCAGACAACTGGGGGGGACCAGGACACCCCTGTCCCACCTCCTGCCCTAGGGGCTAGGCTGCTGCCTGTGAGGGGTGCAAGGGGGACTTGGGGGGTTGGTCACCCGTCTGTCCCCTGCCTGGGGACACCTGTAGGACCCTGAGCTGGTCACCTTGTGCCACACATGGGTGTGGGGGCTCTCGGGTGCCATTAGGGTGCCATTAGGTGCCACCGACCAGCATCCCTCAGGGGTTCAGAGGGCAAAAATCACATCACTAATTGCCTAATTGCAGGCAATTATCTTTAATTAGCGAAAGGGAGGGGTGTGAAACAGCGGGTGGAGAAAGTGGGGGCTGCCAGGCTCCGGGAGGTTGGCCCCAGCTGGGGAGTCCCGGCGTTTCCGAGCCCCCCGGAC
This sequence comes from Eurypyga helias, assembly GCF_000690775.1. Lineage (NCBI taxonomy): Eukaryota > Metazoa > Chordata > Aves > Eurypygiformes > Eurypygidae > Eurypyga > Eurypyga helias. The sequence goes on along the minus strand of NW_010245652.1, from coordinate 7,794 downwards.
ACCTTGGCTCCAGCCTGCTCTCTCTCTCAAACCTCCCTAATTGCGACAGAAGCCTCGAGAGCCGCTGTGATTGCCTCTGAAGGATTCATAAATCAGGCAGCAAAGAAGGGACGATCTCCGAGAGATTGTTTCAAGGTAAATTTTAAGAAAATCAGGCAAAAATTGCAGAGATGGAAATGGCAAACCAGCGTGGCAGCTCCGTGCCCTGTGTGCTCGACAGAGATAAATAATGAAGCCATTCCAGGGATCTTCAGCTTTCCAAAGGCATCGCCCAGTACTGGAATGAAGCTGATGGTGTTGCTTCCTCCGGCCACTGCCGGATCGCCCTGCGCAAGGTGGCCGGGATGCGCCTCAGGCCGGGATCGCTGCTGGAGATGGAGCGTGTCCCCGTGCTGGAGGGCAGAGACAGCAGCAACATGTCACCTGGGGACGGTGCTGGCACCGCTGGGCACCCCAGCCCAGCAAATGGTGTCACCACACCTGGAACGTCACCCCGCGATCCAACGGGGAGCGGGAGAAAAGCCGCCCCCCGCTCCAGCCAGGCCCATTAACCCAACATATGCTGTTATTTCTCAAAGGTGTAGTTAAATTTAATTGGCAATTATGAAGTGGGGAGGTGGAATAAGCCCAAATGTCAGCGCCCACCCCCCAGCCCACCACGGCAGAGCAGGTCCCAGCACACACACATCCCCCCCGTGCCCCAGCTTCCCGCTCCCCCAAGAAACAGGCGTCTGCGTGTGTTCACGCTGCTCTGGTTTCTGCTACTTCACAAGAGCTGAAATATGACCTTTTTTAATATACAAGACTGTGATTTTGGACCCGGGAGCTGCTCCGGGAGGAAAAGGTGGGAGAGAGTGAGAAAAAGCATCGCAGCCTTTCCGTGGGGTCGGCCGGGTGGTGTTTGGGTACCCACCGACAGCTGAGCCAGTGGCTGGGATGCTCAGGAGAGCATTGGTGGGATGCAGGAGCCTGTCCCGGCAGGGCAGGGATGAAGGATGGGATGCGGAGACGGGCAACCGCCCGTTTAAAAATAAATGCAAGCTGTCACACGTCGGGAGTGGGAGCAAAGCGGGGCTGGGCGAAGCGAGGCTGCCTGGAAATTGCAGCCCTGTGCCGTGCCGCAGATGAGGTCCCGATAATTGCGCTTTCTTTTCTTCCTTTCTTTCCCTTTTCCTCCTGCTGAGCTGCAATAATTGGGTGCTGTCGCCCGAGCTCATCCGCTGCTGGCTCCCTGAAAGGAGCTCTGCAATTAGCCGGCGTCACCCTGTAATAAAGCCTTTAATATCCACTTTCACGGCTCACACTGCAGTCGCTCAGCCCCGTTCTCACTCACTCCCATCCTCATCCTCAACCCATCCCATCCCCATCCCATCCTCATCCTCATCCCATCCCATCCTCATCCTATCCCATCCTGATCCTGATCCTTATCCCATCCTCATCCTCATTCCATCCTCATCCTCATCCCATCCCATCCCATCCTGATCCCATCCCATCTTCATCTGATCCTGATCCTCATCTCATCCCCATCCTCATCCTCATCCTCATCCCATCCCGTCCTATCCCATTCCTATTCCCATCTCATCCCCATCTCATCCTAATCCTCATCCTCATATCATCCTCATCCTAATCCTCATCCTCATTCTCATCCCATCCCATCCCCACACATCCTGGCAACTGCCGGGGTCG
>NW_010245652.1:4126-6095 GCF_000690775.1 Eurypyga helias | reverse complement strand
CCTGCTGCCCCCATCCAGGCAGCTCCCTGCAGGCAGGAGCAGCAGCTCCAGCCCTGGTACAACCCCCACCATCCTCATCCCTCTGCCCGGGAGACGGTGCTCCGGCTGGAGCGGAGCCCAGCACTGGGCCGCACACAGCACCGCGGCGCAGAGGCCTCGGGTCCCATCCTGACCCACTTTCCAGAGCAAAAAAGGCTCCGCTAGCATTTCAAAGCCGGCTCCCGCCTGGGAGCCCAGCACGGGGACGGGGTTCCCAGGGTGCTTTCTAACAAACGCTCACAATAAGGTAATTAGGGGAGAAATAATAAATGTGTCATTCCTGTGGGAAGCGTTTTTCCTGGGAGCGAGAGGGGAGCCCTGCCATCGTGTCGAGCATGCGTGCACTCACCGTACATATTAATTAACTGGGTAAAAACCTCCCCAGCCCCCAGCCCTGTACATTATTGATGAACGTCTCGGGGCGGTGGTGACTTAAGGGCTCTCCCGCTCCACTCGCTGCCTTGGATTTTCCCTTGGATTTCGCTCTCGGAGTTGCAGGTGCATGCCTGGCAGGACCCACTGCTGACTGAGGCAGCACTGGGCGGCACTGGTTGTGATGTCCCCACCCCCGGGGTCTCGGCCCACATCCAGGGCTGCCCAAGGTGTTCTCCATCCCTGCAACAGGGTGGGATGGGGTGGGATGGGATGGGATGGGATGGTGGCTGTAGCATGGGATGTTCCCTTGCCTCCATCCCACAAAACCAGCAGCTCAGGGTGAGACCCTGCACCCTGGTGAACTGGGCGGCACTGGTTGTGATGTCCCCACCCCCGGGGTCTCGGCCCACATCCAGGGCTGCCCAAGGTGTTCTCCATCCCTGCAACAGGGTGGGATGGGGTGGGATGGGATGGGATGGGATGGTGGCTGTAGCATGGGATGTTCCCTTGCCTCCATCCCACAAAACCAGCAGCTCAGGGTGAGACCCTGCACCCTGGTGAAGTCTGGCAGGGTGAGACCCTGCACCCTGGTGAGGTCTGGCAGAGGGGACACCAGCCCCAGCTCTCCCTCCGGCATCCCGAGAGCCCGGCGGCTGGGAAGAGGAGTTGGACACTTTATAAATCACTGTCTCCCTTTATGGATGGAGTTTTAACCTGCCCGGCTTCTGCCTGGGGATTTATTAGCAGGATCATTTCCCGCAGCAATAACTCTCCATGCTCCCTGGGGTGGGCACTGAGGCTTCTCCGTGCCTTTGAGCGGGCCCTTGGCACCCCAGCAGGGACAGGACCCTTCCTCACCCCCCCATGCCCTGGTGTCCATGGGCAGGGGCACCCCTGGGGACCCCGTCCTGCAGCATTGCCTTTTCCCAGATGCAGCGGTGATGGGGAGCTGGGTCTCCTGCCTGCAGGCGGGGGTGGGGGTCTGGACCCCTGCCTGTGTGGGGACAGGGGTGGCTTCGCAGGGGCTGCTTGGTGGTGCAACCCTCATCCCAAAGGTCACCGGTTCATGCTCCCACACAGACCCAACAGCCAAGGAATTGTCATTCCCAAAGAATTTTTTTAATTAGGAGACTCAGTAGCTCGCTCTCGTGTGCACACCCACTCACCCCCACCTCTTCAAAGGCTCTGCCCACCCACCCTGCTGCGGGGCCGTGGGCCGGAGCGGCACAGGGACATCGCGGTGGCATCGTGCCGAGGAGGGGCTGCAGATCCTCTGCTCAGCCCCCCGTGGGAAACCTGCTCCCCCTGGGAAGGAGAGGATGGGGCGTTCCTACCCCTGAAGTTTGGTTCCCTAACGAGGTCCTTGCTAAGATGATTAGAACTTTAGTGATGGGTTTATAATCCATTTGAAAGGGAATCAGCCTCCGCCTTCCCCTCCCTGCCCTGTCCCCAGCGGGGACATTCCTGGCTGGTGACCCCACACCGCTGTCCTCCCTGGTACCACTGGGCAAGTTTTGCCTGTCCATTGGTTGGGTTTGCTCCCGGTGCTGCCCAG
>NW_010245652.1:738-4027 GCF_000690775.1 Eurypyga helias | reverse complement strand
TGGTCCAGCCCCTGCCCCAGCACAGCAGCAAGTCCTTGTGCATCCTCCCCTGGCTGGTTTCAGAGGATCCAGGGTGTCAGGACCTGCTATGGCACGGCGGAGTGATCCGGGGAAGGTCAGTGAAGGTGCCTGCTGGCATGTGGTGAGCACTGACCATACCCACCATGCCCGTGCCGTGCCCGTGCCATACCCGTGCCGTACCCATCGTACCTGCACCATACCCACCACCCCTGGGCCATACCCACCGTACCTGTGCGGTACCCACCATCCCTGGGCCCCTGTGTCAGCATTTCCCGCAGCCCGGTGAGCTCGTGGCTCGGGAGTCGCTCCCTGCTCTTTGGTTTATCAGGTGGTGTAACAGCACCGAGACCGTCTCCGCAATATCCCGAAGCGAACCGTCGATTCGTGACCAAAGTCCAGTAACGAGCTCAGCCCCGCTCCGTGGGCAGGTAAAGCCCAGATTAGCGGGATTGCCTCCATCCAAAAAAACAAAAAAAGGACAAAAAGGGGGGAAATGCTGGGAAAATGAGCGTGGGATGGAGAGGAGACTCCTTCCCCCTTCTTGCTTTCCTAAGGCTGCCACAGCTCAGGGTTTTATTACAAAAAGCCACCTAAGTATTACAGGCTAATCCGTAAATCCCAGCCTAGTAAAATATGTGATGGATTTTGTAAATTGTGCCCTTTACAAAGCTGATTGAACTTTTTTTTCCTTGCTAGTTCCCTTTTCTTCTCCTTCCCCTGCCTCTCCCAAGGGATTTGTTTCCTCCCTGGGGACCACAATGCCTTTTGGAGTCTGTGTCCTGCCCCGCTCCTGCCCCATCCCCAGCCCCGGTGGGCAGCAGCTCTGGTGGGAGCGACACGGCAACGGGGCTGGATCATGGGAAGATCGATGGGAATGGGATGGGATGCAGATGGGGATGAGGATGGGATGGAATGGCGATGGGAATGGGAATGGGGATGGGATGGCATGCAGGTGGAGATGAGGATGGGATGGAATGGGGATGGGGATGGGAGGGGGGACGGACAAGGATGAAGATGGGATGGAGATGGAGATGGGGAAGGGAAGGGGATGAGGATGATACGGGAAAGGGGATGAGGATGCAGAGCCTGCCCACGGCCCTGTGGTCAGAGCTGGCTGCCTGCATTCCCAGCTACTCCATTCCCCTCAGCCCGCTGGCAGCCGGCTGCACGGAAGCAGGAAGGCGGCTCTGAACATCAGGCTCCGTGGGTGACCCCCCCTCCCCACCTCAGCCTGGTTTTGGGGCTTTCTGCCTTCCCTGGGGTGTTTCGGGGCTGGGGGGGGGCAGAGAGGACCGGCTCCCTGTGCGGAAGGTCGGCTCCCTATGCGGAAGGGTGTCACCTGAGTGTCCCTGGGTGCTGGCCAGGGCAGGGGCTCCCCGCTCTCCCCCACTGCTCTGGGGCCGGGAGCCAGGGCCTGGGGGAGGCTGCGGGGGGGTCAGACAGGGACCATGTTGTCTTTGGCTCCTCGGAGGCTGCGGAGGGACTTGGCTGCCTGGCCAAGCCATAAATCCCGGGTGTCAGATGTGGCGCGGGTCGGTCTGAAAGCCCTGCGTGGCCGGGGACGGTGGAGCACGGCCAGCCCGAACACCCCTGGGCTCCTCCGGGTGCCGGGACTGTCCTCGGGGCCAGGCTGGGATGTGAAACCTGGAAATGGGATTCCATAGAGCCACCCCTTGGGGGTGAGCAGCACAGCCCAGCGTTGCCAGCACTCCCCAAACGGAGTTTCTGTGCAGGAGGGGGATAAACTTGGGCACGTCTTTCCTTCCTCCAATGTTATTTCCTGGGTTTTTTTTATTAAAGCAAGATGTTGCTGGCGAAACTTGCACTCCCTTCCCTGTTTTTCCATCAAATTATTCTGCAGAGGAACATCTGGCAGCAGCAAACGAATGGACTCCTCCTGCCTATCGCGGCGGAGACGCTGATTTCCCCGCAGCGGCCGGGGGCAGCTGGCAAATGCCACCTGCCACCGCCGGTGGGGCTGTCATCCCGCGCCTCTGGGTGACACGGGCGGCAGCGAGGATGGGGACCCCTCCCCAGCATCATCCTCCTTGTAGCAAACAGGGAGCTGGGAAGAGGAAAAACATCTGCCACGTCTTTCACTCGTCTTCGTTCCGCCCTAAGCTCCCTCTTCCTCTGGTTTAAGGGTTTGAGGCTGACGGAGACCTGGGATCAGATCCCGGCTCCAGCCCTTGGCAGCCAGAGCCGAGTCCAGATCTTTGCCAGGGGCTCAGATCCTCCTGGGATGGCTGGGCAGCAGCGGTGTTTGGGGGGTGACGTGCCCTCCCCAGCCTGGCGCGGGCTGAGCTCTCACCGGGCTGGGTGCCTTCACCCCCAAGTTGTGCCTTGTGAAAATCCCATCAGGATGAGTTCACCATGCAAATCCAGAGTGTCTTAAATGCCCTTGGAGGAAGGAGGGACAGACTAGTGCCCAAAAGTGCAGCAAAGGTGGCTTGAGCTCCCACTGGTGCTGACTGCGGGGACAGCGGGGCAGGGCTGTGCCTCAGTTTCCCCAATAGCAGACATTGGGGGCAGTTGGGAGCCGTCCAGCCCCGACTTTCCTACCGCAGCCCACCCTGGCAATTAACCACGGGCGTTACATGCGCTGGGAGCCAGCACCGGTGGATACTAGGCGGTAACCATGGCAACTGCCAGGTTTCTCTTTCTTTGCCCTTGCCAGTCACCTTGAGAAGCCACCATGTCCCGGTCACCAGCCAGGCACCCTGCATCCCCCCACGCAGCTCCCACCGCTCCGGCCTGCCTGGCAGAGGGATGTGGCAGCGACCGGGATCACCTTCCTTATCCCAGCACAAGGGCTGGATCCAGGCATCCAACACCACCCAGCCTGGGGCTCCCAGGGCTCCCTTCATCCCTGGGGATGGGACCTAGTACCGCGGGGTGCGGGAGGGAGCCCTGTACCACCCCACTGCCACATCCCCGGCACCGGCAGCATCCCTGGCCCGCAGCGCCCGCCGGATTTTTCCGGGAGGGAGCCCTGTACCCCCCCCCTGCCACACCCCCGGCACCGGCAGCATCCCTGCCCGGCAGCGCCGGCGGAAGGAGCCCCACGAGGCGCACAAAGCAACATCTGCAAGCGCTTAACCACGCAGCCGGCCCGGCCCTTCCCGAAATAGCTCGCTGGGGTGGGCTCCCATGCCAGCACTGATGTCATTGGCTTTTATTTCCCTCCCGTCCGCTTCTTCGCCGCCGGAGCCATGATTCATTGTCAGCCTTTGCTGAGCCGGGCCTGTGCCGACACAGCCGGGGTGCC
>NW_010245652.1:351-669 GCF_000690775.1 Eurypyga helias | reverse complement strand
CGTGCTCCTCCCAGGAGCCGTGAGTCTTGATTTCTCCAGCAGCGTGGGCTCCGCGGGAAAATCCGGGCTGCTGGCTGCTCCCATGGGATTGGCATGAGCAGGGAGGGGGTGTGGGCCCTCAAGGGACATCTTGGGCCCCCCACACATCCAGCTGTGCCTCAGCTGCTCCGGGATCCCTAGTCCCTGGCGTGTGGCTCCGGCACTGCAGGGCTTGCGTGCAGGGGTGCCCCCGGAGCGTGCACCCGTGGTCCCACGCGGCTCCCCAGGGTTAGCGACGCCTTCGCACCCAGCCCCGGCCCCTCTCTGCGTGCAGGGGGT
>NW_010245652.1:0-277 GCF_000690775.1 Eurypyga helias | reverse complement strand
TCTCCTGGCTCCGGCACCAGCACATGCCTCCGGAGCAACGTGTCCATGCAGCTGCCTGGGGCTCGGCTCCATCCCTCCCCACCAGCACCGCAGGATCCCAGCACGGGCGTTTGGCGTCTCCCTTGGGCCGGGGGGGCAGAAGGGTGCAGGCAGGATGCAAAACTCATGGAGAAAATGCTGCCTGCCCCTGCGCTGCGCATGGGGACACCAGGGCATGGCACGGGGAGCAGCCGGGGTCCCTCGCAAGGTTGGGAGCGGCCCTGAGGAGAAGGACTTG
>NW_010245651.1:1777-21639 GCF_000690775.1 Eurypyga helias | reverse complement strand
TGCTGCTCCCGAGGCTGCCGGCGCCCGCTGCAGCTCCCACACGCCCAGCGGCACGGCCGCAGCTGCAAACAGCTTCTCCCAGCGCATCCTCCAGTCCTGAACACGGGAGATCCACAGTCTGGAGCAAAACTTCCGACGCCGGCAGAAGGGAGCCACCGCTGCTGAGCCTGAGAAAGCACAGTAGCCTGAAAACAACTTCAAGTTGTAACTCCATTTCATGGAACGGCAGGGAAATGGGGAAGAAGAAGAATTCTTGAGTTTTCTTTGAGTTGTTTTAGTCTGTTTAACAGGAGCTCCTGAAAAGTGTTGTAGAAGCTGCGAAAACTGCTTATGCTATAAATATCAGGCAGGAGGCAGCCCCAGAATCTCAGATTTCAATCCAATGGAAGGGAAGCAAGTGATGTTTATGCTTTTTATGGAAACAGTGAGTAGGTGACACAGACACTTCAAAATAAATTAAGTAGTTGCATAAAAAAATTAAAAAGAAAAATCAAGCTACTAAAATTAAATGTGCCATTTTGCAACAGACCCGAAAGTCATACCTCTGTTTTTATATAACCAAGAGCTCTAATCTACTAACAGCTTATGGCGTAGAGTCAGGTAACTTCAGGTGTTGTTTGCTGTCAGCACGACACATCTCGCACGTAGAGGAGTCACTCCCAACCACGGAGGGCACTCAAGTACAGCCTCTTGGCTATGAACTTCACGCCGTTTTCCTCCTCTGGCTTTTGGTACACAGATTGGTTACGTGCAGCAAAGGATCCTCTCGAGCTCGGAAGGGGGGTTGAAAATGTCTCTTAAGTTCTTGCAGGGATAGTTAGTGCTCTGAAACAGATTCTCTCCTCAAAGGAGAGATCCTGCTCCCTTCTCCTTTAACACGTGTAGCTAGATGTCTGAAGGGAGATCTGTTGCTAGCATGCAGGAAGACTGGAAGTAATCCATCTTTTGAGGGTAGGTGACTTAAGTCACTGTCCCAACTGCAAGGTTTTGGATTAATTTCTCATTCCTCCCACATGGTATCTGCTGACTTGTGCTAGAATATCATTTCCTGAATTCCGGAGGGCTGAAGAAATTTGTAGTTGTTATTTAATGGTATTCATTACTGTAGCCACCAAGCTCTGATCTAATTGTCCTGGAAAGATAATGACCTAAGGGTTGCAGTTCTTGAGCCCAACCTCCTGGAAAAGTGAGGTATAAAATTCTGGCTCCAGCTGCCTGTTCCGGTATTTATTGACAATGTCTGCTATTTTCTGTTTTCGGCGGACATGGGGGGGGTTGTATGAATCACTTTCCAGCCTCTTTCTCCGACAAATATTTATTACCGTCTGCCTCACTAAGAAACCTGAAAAAGAAACAACATTTGAATCAAGTTTAAACCAATTCAAGTCTGGCTGGCTTCACAGCTAAAGAATGTTGGGTTCTGTTCCATCTAGAACCCCAGGGGAGATGCTCAGCAACGCCATGTCAAGAACTTTTCCCAGTGAGTAGCTGGTACAGATAACCACGGTCCCCAGGCCTGTGAGGACGTTTTACTGTGAAAAATGAGTAAGAAAGGGACTAAGCCAGTGGTGCCCTAAATGGGCTGGAGGAGGATGATGTCATCTCTGCTTTGCCAGAGCTAAGGAACTTTAATGCCTTTAACGAAGTAGGTGTGTGCTGACTTCTCTGCTGTTTCACAAGCACTTACAGGCAGAAACAGTGTCTTCCGTAGAGGACTTGATTCCTGACTGCACACAGGTCACATCTGCTGAACTCGGAGACAAGACTAATTTCATTATATTAACAGTCCTGATGCAGCTGAAAAACCACCCCAACTCTAGGAAAACACATCTGATTCTTTTTCAGTGGAAGTCAGTGCCATCAGCTGACTTCACAAGTGTTATTTAAAGGCCCAGTCTGGCTTCAGTGCTCCCACCACTGAATTACGCACGCAAAACCCAGAACCTGAAAGCCACCCCCAGGCAAAGCCTACAACATCAGTTTTATGGTTATGTACAAGTACCCTGTTGTTCACTTACTCATTGTGTTCTGTCTTGTGAATTACTCTCACTGGGGTAAGAAGTTACTGAAGCTATAGTATAGCTATAGTAGACAGATCCATTAATCCATCCAGGCACACAGGAAAAGGCTGAGAGCACACACTGTTAACAGTTTCTGCTAACACATGTCTGCATAGTAGGTGAAGTATTTTTATTGAACCCATTAAAAAATCCCCAGTTGCTGTGGCTTTTAACTGCCACCCGGCTTCTAAAGCAGAAGGAACACACGCAGCATGCCAGCACAGCCCAAACCCGCCACAGTACCTTCTGGCTGTCACCCAGCATCAGCACCTTGCTCTCACTGCTAAACGAGGGTTGTGTTTCTGATCCCTCTTAGCTCAACAGCAAGCAGTCACCTTCTCCCTGCACCACTACAAGCCCCGACCTTTCACGTCTCCTACGGCAGCGGCAGTGGGCTCCCAGCCGTGCTGTCGGCTCGGTGCTGGCCGCCTGCTCCCTCTGCTGTTCCTGCTACCGGCTGTTGCTGCGGAAAGCTAGGGTTTATTTTGTGCTGCCAGGCTTTCCAGTGGAATGCACCAGCCCACGCCTTTCGAAGGTACTTTATTATTTAAGAAAAAATAAAAAAGACAACAAAAAACCCAAAGCCATGAGTGTTCCTAAAACTTTTGCTTACCAAGAGCTCTCCTACTGACTATCATCCCATCCACCAGCGGGATAACCATATTGAACTTCCCAGTTGCTCCTTGTAGTTTTATCCTGAATAAGCCAGTGTTTAAAGGATGGATGAAGATCACAGGGACTTCCTTCTCAGGAATGGTAGATCTTCAGTGAAAAAACCACAACTGTTAGATCAGTTTTATAGCACTGTTTCAATTCATCTTTAGATTAAAAAAGACCACTTTAAGTGTTAAAAGAATGTTAAAAGATGTCTTGTGGGTAAACCAGCAGGACTGGTGCACCCTCTGGCCTTTAGAAGGGTTATCTCAACTGTACTGTTTCTGTGACCTTCTGTCACCACAGAATTTGAGCCCTGCAGACACGGCTTTAAGCTCACAACATGTCTGCAGCATTAGCGACTCCCAAGGGAACAGATCCAGAGGGAGGCTAAGCACGGACACAAGAGTAAAAAAAAATACACATTTTCTGTTCCTTAATTTATGTTTAAACTGCAGTGACATGAGAAATCTTTAACTTTTCCCACAAAAAAAACCCAAATCCACTGAGGAAACTCATCTGTCTTTAACATGACTGCGTAGAGTTTTCAGCGTCACCTTGACAGCTGAGCCATGTCATGATTTCTAAAGTGCAGCCCAAGCTGTTGTCTGCAACAGTCAAGAAAAATGATGAAGAGCAGCCTTACCTTAGGGAAGTGCTACTATTGGCTGTAGTCTCCACACCAGTGCTAGTCTCAGACAACAGATCAGGGAGGGGAAAGTTTTCTGTAAGAAGAGGATGCACTGAATAAAGTTTATCTGCCTCAGCTTTTGCTAAGTTTCTGGTTTGTTTTTGTAGACAGAAAAGTTACTTATCAGTCAAAACCATGCTGCCCTCAAACATTTATACCATGGATGTTCTTGCACTGCTAGTGATGCAAAGGCTTTGTTTTTAAGCTTAAGCATTCATGTAGTGTAGACACACCTCAGCCAACAGCTTAGGTAACACATGTCCCAGTCCCTCAGTTCTCTCAATCCCAAAGGTCAAAACCTCTAGAGGAACAGTGAAAGCAGATGGAGGTGAAGTGCTCCAGGCACGGAAAGAGCTTTCAAATTATTCACGAGCATCTTCGCCTATCCACAGCCTCAAAGAACTGTGCTGGCAATTTCTAACAATACCACGGCTCACATCTGCAGTTCTCTTGAGCCCTGCTCCAACAAACATGGTATCTTTCCTCAAATCCAGATTCCATAGGTCCTCACCACAACCTACAACTCTGCTGCCCTGCACCTGGTAACAAGTGACCGGATAATGAAGGTGCAGGAGGAGGAAAATCTCCAATCCCTGGAAGGGGATGTGGCACTTCCCATTAACTTGTTTAGGGGCAGGAACTCAGAAAGATGTTCAGTCACTCACTAAAGTGCAGTTCAGACAGCAGGACAGTGTCAACACCTCCTCCATCAGAAAAGGTATAAGGCCCGAAGACACTTTTTGCCATCCCAGCTGGGATGCTAAGAGTACACAAAAGCTGGAGATAGAGGGAGAGCACAGAGGGCCATGGAAGGATGGAGCAAGAGGGAGGGCAGGCAGTTGGCACAGGGGTGGATGCTAAGAGTACACAAAAGCTGGAGATAGCAGAGGGAGAGCACGGAGGGCCATGGAAGGATGGAGCAAGAGGGAGGGCAGGCAGTTGGCACAGGGGTGATAGCCCAGACTACAAAGTGGCAGCTTTTCCACTGCCCAGATGCAAAGACGTACCAGAAACATAAGGCAAAGCTAAGGACATAAGGAGCGTAAGGCAAAGCTGCTGCACTAGGAGCCCCTTTAAAGAGCCTCCCCTGACCCATCCAACTGCCACGCTTACTGAGGCTCACAAACTCATTTCTTCAGCTTCAGGCCCAGAGCTTCGAGAGATTCCTAGGGCAGCTGAAAGAAGCAGCCAAGCAGAAACACGCGTGTGCAGCACAGTGGCTGCCTCTGCAGCGAGCTGGCTTTAGCTGCCACCCATGAAAGAAATGGGTCAGGGACACCAGTTCGGGAACTGAAGCGGCTGAGGGACTTCTGGAGCTGAGGGAACACGCTCTGGGCAAATGTCTGGATAAGGAAGTGATGCTGCACAACCTGACCCCAGTAAAATGAATGGAAAGAGAAATTATGCTGCCTCCTGGTTCCACTAAAGCTCTGAGGGATGTGCTGAGGCCAAGGTGGTCTTCTTGAGAATCTGCACCTACATTTCACAGAAAGCTGCTTCTTATCACTCCCATTCTCTCAGTTACTTTTCTCTGGGAGGAGCTAATGGCTTAATTAAGGTCCACCCTTACCGCTAGACTGGGAACTAGGATTGGAAAAGACAGAATCAAGTATTGTTTACCGGCCCAGATTACGGACTGCTGGCCTGCAGGGTGGCTCTTGCATAGCACTAAAGCCAGGTCATGGCATAGGACGAGCACACAAGAAGCCCTTGGGGACAAAGGGCTCCTCAGGCCTAGCAGCCAGCTGCCCACCATCGCCCACACCATGGCTGTAACAGGATGGGCAAAGATGGATCTCTCCCAGGTCAGCCAGTGCCCAAAGGGAGAGGAAACGCCAAACTAACAATCGAAGCTGCACAAGGAGCAGGACCCGTCCTGAACAAAGGCACAAAAAGGAAGCTGGGCTGCATAGCAAGAAATGGGCAACCCCAGCACAGAATAAACGAGCCCTCACACAAGACAGCGCAACAGGAAGTTTCAAAGGTACCATCAAACCAAGAAGGACGAGTATTCCTTCAGCACAGAAGCAACAGGTGTTGTCTTTTAAAGGAAGAACAACAGATGCACTCTGTGGAGACAGCAGCTGATGGGAACCCAAGACCAGGGGTGCACACTTGCTTCGTGTGCAAGCTTAAGAAGGTGGTGCATGATGGCATTTCACATATACTGCCCAAGCTAAGATAAATCTCCAGACCTACATGCAACTGATTCATGTACCACCCATATCAAGGAACTAGTTTAGAATTTTAAGTGTCTCTGACAGACATTAATAAGAATTTAGCATTTTAGAGAGGAACAGAACAGGGTTTTTCCTCTGGTTCCTATCCTCTTGTTACTTTAGTAAACAATAAAAACTTCTACACACCTATATCGTCATAACGTTCCACCCAGACCACATACACTTTGGTTTCAGGTCCCATTGGTGGAATGGTCCGGCCCTGAAGCACCCTCTTGGATCTGGAAGTAGGACTGAGCTGTTTGGAACACAAGGGAAGAGAAGCATTTGCAAACATCATGAACCCAGTAATGCATCCAACAAGCATTTTCACAGTTACTCCTTCGCCTCTCAGGTCTCAGATAGGTCCAACCTCTGCCAGCTACTGAGATGGGGCAGCTGGGGGGAACTAACCACTGAGAAACAGTAATGTGGATCTTCACAATACCTATATTCAACATAAATTAATATATTCAATATTTTAAAACTCGTTCAAGTTTTTCTTAATGTTCTTGAAGATCTTAAATCCATAACTAAATTGTCGTGGTTTAACTCCGGCTAGCAAAATACAACGACATAAATATACACGTGGAAGTGAGTTCTATACAAGAGATAAGCAGTTGTAAAACCTTTGCCAACTATTACAGCAGTTCACGGTTTTCTGCTGTTACCATACAAAAGCAACTTCACATCTAATATTTCAGACAAAACTGACACATACAACGTTAAACTGGGTAGGTATGAAAAGTGTTCATGTTTATCCATCCTAAATTTCCAACCATGGATTGGAGTCTGAATTACTCTGCAAATACTGCATATACTTTTTCCCACGTGAATTTCAAGATTTCAGTATGCAGAGTATTACTACTTGGCATGTTTAAATTGCGTATTTAAAGTAATCTTGCAATCTCCTACTGCAGGTGCAAATTCTGGCAGGACCAAAGCAGATGTTAACAATTAATGGCTATGAATGAGTAGCTCCAAACGCTGGGAAACTAAGTCATATAGTATCAAAAAATGCAGTAAGCATTCAGTGTGCTTGGGGGGAGGGAAGGGAAGGAGGGGAAAAAAAAAAAAAAAAAAGCCATTTTTCAATGCACATTTTGCCTTACCCTCTGGGAGGGATTAAGATTGTCTGTATGATTGGGGAAGAGTTCAAGTGTCAGAGACGGCTGCTTCAATATTCCTGGCAGCAGATCCATGTTGGAGTCGCCTTCTTGGTCAGAAACATTGCTTTCCAGCGAATCAACTGTAAGCCAGAAGAAAGGTGGGTTTTGTTTTGTCTTCTGCCAAAAAACTTATGCTGTCACCATATGTAAGGTTTTGAAACTAGAAAAGGTTGTAAGGTTTTTCAAACTAAACATACACAGATTTACAGTCAACATAGCAGTCAAAAGCAGGAAGAGGATTCAGCAGTAGAGAGTTGCCAGTTATTCCAGAAACAGACTGCAATTAAAGCATTCCCTGTGGATTTAGAAGTGTCCTGTCCATTTCCCATGGAACACAGTCCCCGCCTTCCTATGGCTATCATTTTGTCACAGCCCTTTTATTCCAGGAAACTTTTGCACAATGGTTTTAGTGTGCAGAACATGTCATGGAAGCTGTTGCTCACCTACACAGCAGCTGTGCACACGCTCCTCCATCTGCTGCAGGAGCATGTCACTGAGACAGGAGAGAACAAAGCATCACCAGTTGATGGCGAACCATACGTCCAACCTAATGCACCCAGGGTAACAGCAACGCTGCTGTGCAAACCTGGAGGCTTAGGCTGAGAAAAAAGGGACACAGAACAGACACCACCTCAGGCAGAAGCCTAAGGATTAGGCTATTGTAATTTAAACATCAGTAGTTTTTTGACAAGGATCTTGCTGGTGAGATACACTGCTAGATTTATTTAGATTCTGCTTCTGAAACAGCTCTCTAACAAGAAAATAATGTAGCCTTGTACATGCTATCTACAAAACCCAAAGTGATCTTACTTAGGGACTCCACTGGTGATGGGACAACAAAAGCTATTTCTGTCAGGGCATCCGCGTAATACAGCACCTTCTTCTGCCCATTGAAGATACTTGCCCCAACGTCTTCCGAAATAATCAGATCATCTGAAACAGACATAAGAGAAAAGTTTAGTCAAAAGGAAGTCTCCTGAGGCTGTGTATAAAGACGCAGACGATCTTCATATACAAGGTTGTATATGTTGGAGCCCTCAACATCAGAAGGATATAGACCGGTTGGAGCGAGTCCAGAGGAGGCCACGAAGATGCTCAGAGCGCTGGAGCCCCTCTGCTATGATGAAAGGCTGAGAGAATTGGGCTTGTTCAGCCTGGAGAAGAGAAGGCTCCGGGGAGACCTTATTGCATCCTTCCAGTACCTGAAGGAGCCAACAAGGAAGCTGGGGGGGACTTTTTACAAGGGTCTGTAGTGACAGGACAAGGGGTAACGGGTTTAAATTGAAAGCAGGGAGGTTTAGATTAGATACAGGAAGAAATTCTTCCTGGAGAGGGTGCTGAGGCACTGGGACAGGTTGCCCAGAGAGAGAAGCTGTGGATGCCCCATCCTTGGAAGTGTCCAAGGCCAGGCTGGATGAGGCTTGGAGCAACCTGGTCTAGTGGAAGGTGTCCCTGCCCATGGCAGGGGGGGTGGAACTGGATGAACTTTAAGGTCCCTTCCAACCCAAACCATTCTGTGATTCTGTAAAGGTGTAATCAATGAGAAGAAACCACACAAATCTTATTTTAAAATATTTCACGGTCAAATCTCATGGCTAACAACAATCCTCAGATAAACTTTTTTTGTTATCTTGAAGGAAATGACATTTTGGGTTGTGAGAGGATTTATTTAAACATATTTCCATTGTACGCCACAGCTTATTTCATTTGGATTGAGTAGTCTAGTGGGCACGTCTGCCACAAGAATTCATCTTGTAGCTATTTCTGACCTAACAGACATCATTTGGTTAGTCATTAAATGTCCATAGGATTCTAACATAACTTCAGTCTGATGCTATTCTATTCTAGAATCCAAGCCAGTTCTCTACAGACTCTCCTCAAGATCTTTTATTCTGCCAAGGAGAGTTAGAAAAAGGCTCTCTTGAATTAAACCTGATGCAAGCTCATTCTCAGCCCCATTTATCTCCTCACCACAGCTGGGCAGTATGTCAGGCCTTCACAGTACAGACAGAACAATCCTTTGGTGGAGCTATGCTGTAAGTAAATGACACACCTCCCTCCCTGCCCCACTTTCCCTTCCCTATTCCACCTCCAGAAAGGCTAGCAAGAACTTTAAGTCAAATTAGTTCTCGGATCCAGAAAGGTTCCTGGGACAGCTAAAGGAGCAGTGAAATTCAGCACACTGACAGGGAGGTGGCCAGAGGCATGCAGGACCCTCCAAACTCTGCATCATCAGAGAAACATTCCTGCCTCTCCAGTCCATAGCTCTCAAGGGAGAAGCACCACAGCCTGAACCCAGTTTAAGAACTTCTTTGGTTCTGTGGGTGTGCAGGGAAACCAAACCAAAGCATATGCCTGTGAATTCATTTTAAATCGCATCTCACTGGAAACTATTCTAGAATCAGAATCATTTAGGTTGGAAAAGACCTTTAAGGTCATGAAGTCCAACCGTTAACCCAGGACTGCCAAGTCCACCACCAAACCATGTCACTCAGTGCCACATCACACTTTTTTTACATTCCTCCAGGGACGGTGATTCCACCACCTCCCTGGGCAGCTGTTCCAGTGCTTGACAACCCTTTGGGGAAGAAATTTTCCCTAATATCCAATCTAAACCTCCCCTGGCACAACTTTAGACCATTTCCTCCTGTCCTGTCACTTGGGAGAAGAGACCAACCCCCACCTCCCTGCACCCTCCTTTTAGGAGGTTGTAGAGGGCGACAAGGCCTCCCCTGAGCCTCCTCTTCTCCAGGCTGAACACCCCCAGCTCCCTCAGCCCCTCCTCACAGCACTTGTGCTCCAGACCCTTCCCCAGCTCCATTCCCTTCTCCAGACACACTCCAGCACCTCAGTATCTGTCTTGTCTGATGGGCCCAGAACTGACCCCAGGATTCAAGGTGCGTCCTCACAAGTGCCCAGTTCAGGGGGACAATCCCTGCCCTGGTCCTGCTGCCCACACTGTTCCTGATGCCGGCCAGGATGACAGACTCCTGAATAGGTTTTTAATCAGAGCCATCCACAAAGAGAAAATACATTTTACAAAATAAATTGCTTTTGTCACAGCAAAGATTGAAGGAGAAAACACGGCAAGCAGTCTTCACAAGTTTGTCCAAGTCTACTTTAAATCTACTATTTCAGTTTTTTAGCCACTGCTTGCTAAAGGTACAACTCCATTCATGGATTTTTTCAGCAGCAGAACCAGATTAGAAGTTGCCCCTCTTCCCATCCCTGAATGCTTTTTCTGTTCCTTCTTCCCCCAACTTGTTCAATTAATTCAACTATTGATGGTCTGTGATTTAATCCAAATGATTGGAAAAAAACCAAAACCAAAACCAACAGGTTAAAAAGCCCACATCAAAGCAGGTTACCTCACTAATCGAGGACACCACCTTCTGCACAGTTGTACTGACAACACCAACCACAAAGGGAAGGGAGAGGGCTCTGCCTTGGAGCGAAGACCAGGCTGACCCTGTCCTCAAAGGAAAATTAAGCCAAGATCTGGCCATTCTGTAACCTCTCCTGACCGGTTCAGAGAAAGCCATGCCTCTGTTCTCTTAATCCCTCCCCAGCACTTCAGGCCTGCTATCATTTGTGGTTTTGTTCTACAAATGCATAGGGAAGCCTTCAGGTATGTGCAGTTAGAGGTGAAGAGCGTTTCCAGGGCAGCGTGAAGGGGAAGCAGAGCAAGAGCACTGCTCAGGCAACTGCAGCAGTAACGGTGTCACGCCTGGTGCAAATGCCAGCTCCAGGACCTTGAACGAGATGGACCAGCCTGTTCAATGCCCTTGTGCGGCCCTCAGCAGAAAGCCGAGGCTCTGAAGCTCACAAGGAAGAGGTCTGGCCCTTGGAGTAGTGACCATGAAACTGACCCAGACACTAAGAGAATCCTAAGTAATTTGATTAAGTTGTTCAAGGCAAACGCTAGCCCAACCTCCAGTTCACCACCCTGGGATAGCAATTCACTACTTTATTTTGGTTGACAGAATGGGGAAAGGGTGGTATATGACAAGCCCAAAGGAGCAGTTGCTCTAGGGGAAGAAAGCAGAGTAAATTAAGCAGGACAGAAGAGCTGTGTGTGGGCTCCAACCACTGTGACCTACAAACAGCAGCTTGTTCTCACTACTTCCTACCAAGCGCCATTACAAGGCTCACTTATGAGTCAACATCTCGTTTTAATCTCCTCATAGAACACTAAAAATCTCACAGTATTTCAAGCATTTCTATTTGCCAATACGCAGCACAATCTGTATCCTATTTCACCTGAATACTAGTTTTGGATAATATATTAAGACTCATCTAGTCTGCTAAAAATGTAGCAGAGATACTTCTTGCTGAGGCTACTGCCAACAACATACAGACACCAGTTTTGCTTGCTTTGACTTGAAGCTTAACCTAATATATACACATTCCTTTCCAGTAAACATTGACATTTATCTGAAAAAAATACGCAAATGCTCAGATAGGTACGCAGGAGCAATGCATTTTAAGTTAACTGTCTCCTAAAGGAGCCTAAACATTTTAGTATAATATTACACCAGGTACTATGTCCTACCTTGTTCAGGCCCCTCTTCATCACTGCAGCTATTGATTGACCAGCTTGTTGAGACATGTCCAGTCCACCCAGGGTGCTTCCCCACATCAACGGACCAGCCAAGAGACAGCAAGAACTCCAGGAAGTGTGGCTGAACAATTTTGGAAGACTCCATGTTCTTCAGGATCTGAAACAGCCAGCAGCACTCTGGTAAGTACAGGAGACCCCAGGAGCAGCTCTTCTTCCTCCCCACTTTTTTTAAATTAAAACTGTGTGTCACCAACATGGTTTTGCCCCAGTGCAGCTATTCAGCAAGCATGGGACCCCAGGCTTCCTACACGGACACCACTCCTTGCTGCCCAGCATCCTCCCATCCTGCTTGGCAATGTCCTATTTCATCCACATGGCTTTCTGCCATCACTGCCAAAGCCTGTAAAATAGTTCAAACTGCTAAGAATGGCAGTTTTGAGATTTATCCTCTCATCAGGGATAAAGCCCAGAACTGTTCAGCGCAGAATCTACATTAGCCCTATATGTAACATGAGAATTTTCTGGACAATTTTCACTACTAAACTGAGGTCAAATTTTAGGAGACTGAATCCTACTCACCTGTACATGACAGAGGTTTAAAAGGCAGACCTCACCACACATTAAATTATGAAACGGGTTTTACGAAACTGAAATATTACTATTATCCTCATTAGTGAGCACGCTGAAGTCACAGCTATGCTTCAGAATGAACTGAAGTGCAACTTAGAAAACAGGCAAGCTCAGGTCTCGTACAGCTGTAACGTTTTGTAGCCGAGTCCATTCAAAAACGAATTTACCATAAAGCAAGTACAAGGGGGCATTTTCAAAAGGCAATCAGTGATGTGAAGTATAATGATGTAAAAAGTGTGCAGCCCGTTTCATTAGACTGCATAAATAGATGCCATGAGACCCTTCTCAACTGTAAAAGCCTGCCACAACAGAAAAATACTTGGGTCCAACGTAATAACCAGCAGGCTAGATGTCACTATTCTGGGCTGTGCAGCACCAAACACAGCTGACCCCATTCCTTGTCATCGGACAGAGGGTCACCTCTCAGACCAGAATGAGGTCCTGAGCTGAAATGGCATGAACTCACAGAGAGATGGCTAAGTAAGACCAGGCAGCCAGCCCTGCTCAAAGCAGAAACCGTGTCACAACTTGGCTGTGATCACCTCCTCTCCCCACTGTCACTCTCCTCACTGTTAGAGACCAGCATGTTATTAACTTGACTGCCACTGCAACTTTGCACAGCCTGAAGGCTTAGGAATCACAGCAAGATGTCCAGCAATCTTAAAGGAGTGGCATATTTATACTGTGTTAGATATGTCCAAAATCTCCCAAACACAAGATTTTCTTAAATCTACACAGCAAAGCCCATGCTAATTGTGTTTCTAAAGCCCAGCACATTCTACAGGACTAAGTAATCTCATCTGTCCAAATCCATAAGAGGATATAAGCATCAGATGGGAAAAAAGCATTCTGCTAGCTCAGCAAGTGCACATTTCAGCTGGAAGGCAAAACCATCTATATCTTGTTTTGTAGCTGACTCTGGAGATAGAAAGACTGTGTACTAGCCAGTCTGAACTTCAACTTGAAAACTCAAATAGCACAGTCCTGCTTTCAAGAAATAAGAGTATTCCACACAGAAGAAGGTGCTACAGCATTGTCAACTGTACACAATCACATGAGGAGATGCCACAATGAGAAACCACGCTTCTACTCTTCACTAGGAGAATTATGAATGGAATGAGGAGAGAGTACTGCAGAATGAACCTTTTCCAATGAGCCCATAAACAGCCTTACTGAGTTTTTAGGTCACAGTCTAAAGAAGTCACAATTCAGATTCGCACAAAATAACCTGATTGACCTAATTGCATTTGAATGTAAACAGTATAATGTAAAGACTTACAAAGCAATAATACTGTCTTACTTGCAGAAAGTCTTCCATTCCTTTAGCACGTGTTTAACATTAGAATCTAACCAAACTACCTGGACATTGCATACTGCTGGAACAAACTGCAACCTTCCCTGCAAGCTGAGCCAACAAATCTGAAATGCATTTCTGAATATGAATTTTTGAACTCTACAAATAAAGGACAATAAGGACAGAACAAATAACAAAAGTACTATTAATAAGTATTTAACACATATTTATATATGTTAAGAAATAAAAAGATGTTACAACATTCCTAGATGTGGATAATGTACTTCAACCTACAGATGAAATGAGTACACAGTGACTTGTTATAGCTCACGCCGTAAATCAGCAAGGTCCAGAACCCCAGTCCTGCTACTCCCCTCAAGTCACTAGCAGTGATGCTTTATTCACTTGAGATTACTAGAAACCAGACAATATAGGCTAGTTGGCACTCTACACCTTCACTCACCTCCTGGCTTGTTTTCTGGCCTGCCTTCATGTAGAATATGAAAACAGTATCAAAAGGTCGACAGGGTAGTAAATCCAAGTAGCCAAGGTCATCAAAGAACCCAGGAAGAGCAGAGTCAAGTGCAATCAGGTGAGGAGGTAGACGACTGTTAGCAGGTTCCTATCCAATAAATAGAGTTCAACAGCTTAAAAAAACCCAATCTGTCCTAACTGAAAAGGTCTTTATGGCTTCAGTAATAACCCTATAAAATTAAGACAACTTTCCTTTTCTCCTAAGAGCAAAATCATACACACGTTTTGGATGCAATATAATCCTGTTACTGTTAATGAGTAACAGCAAGCATAACGTTTTGACAATTTATTACATTCTACTCATTAAATGAAAACAGTATTTTGCCAGCAAAACAGACACAGCATTTTGCTCAGAGTGCTAGCTATCACAACAAAAGCAGCAGACACTTTCAAATATCTCACCTATACACAGTCACACGTGTAGTTTTTTATTTATTAACTTATATACCAATAGTAAGTACTAAGCACTTTTAGACATCATTTTTGCAAAAGCTCCATTGTCTACTTTTGATGGTTTTCTAGAAGGAAATGCAACAAAAAGGAGAACCCACAGGTAATAGTCAGAACTTCAGATTAAGAATATGGATCACCTCGGTTTATAAGCTGTTCTTTTAACTTTAAAAAGAAAGCTCTACAACCTATATGTACTCCCAGGTGTTTACATATGATTAAGCCACTTTAGCACAATCATGTCTGGAGCAGAACTTCTAAAGCAGTGACATTTCAGGAGCTCTTAAAAGTACCATCACCCAAAAACCTAATTCAAGCCGAGGGAATGATTTCAAGTAAGAACACGTGAACGGGATAGCTTATGAACCTACTGCGAAACTAAAGATGCAGCCAACCTATTCAGAGCATGTTCAGTTGAGGCATGGCCTCTCTCAACCCTGGAAGACTGGAATCCATCACTTCATTTGATTAGACTACAGCTGAACAGCAGTTGGAATTACAGAGATGATCTTCCACTAACGAAACTTAGTTGTCATCTTTTACCAAGCCAGACCATATGGGTATTGAGGGCATTTGCACAGGACTAAGAAGTATCAGGTCACCTTGAGTGCCTCTAGTGAGAGAAACCCGAAGTGAGAGAGGAACAGGCGTGCTGTCTGGAACTCCTGTGCCGGTGGTGGGGGCTTACACTCCGTGATCGGATCAGGAAAGCTCTTCTTCCGCCACTCCTCTTCACTCTTCTGATCTATGGAAGTCTCAAAAATAATCTGCTGGGCCATGCCATTCCTCAGCTTCTCGTGTCGCTCTTCAAGCTGAAAAACATTGCATGAAGTGATCTTGGTGGAATCAGCATTAAGATCAACCAAGAAAAAAAAAAATCCATCATTTAGGAAACCTGGCACAGGCACAGCAGCAGCTGCAAGTCCACCACCAGGATGGTTACTAAAGCACTGTCAACAAGACCCAACAATGTTGAAGTGAACATCTAAACAACCTGTTTGCATGGGAGAGCTGTTGTAATTTTATGTATCCATGATCAGCTACAGCTTCTCCTTTTTAAACTGAACAGAAATTAACACATTTGGTACTGTAAAACTTTAAAATATTTGAGACACACATTCCCCTCCTCCCCCACGAGGTTTCTTCATTTCCCCAGAAGCAGCAACAAAATGCAAGACATTGCTTCTACTACACGATACTACGATCAGTTATAAAAATGTTGAGCAATGCCTCCCAAAAAACACACCCAAGGCACTGCCATCTTCCTGGAGAAGTGCACAGATTTCATTAAGCTTGTAGAAGTTATTATTCTATTAATATGAAATTAGTCAAGATAAAGAATAAAACTTACTTACAATAGGACATTAGCATATGATTCATGAACAGAGAAGGAAGCCAAGAACAAAACTGAGCAATTAAGAGTTACTTACCTCTTCATTCACAATTTCATGTAAATCAGGAATGCTCAAGTCAGCTTTCACAAATGGGATCTTATCCACTTCTTCAGGAAAGGGGCGGTGCTTCACACTGTATTTCAATCCAA
The DNA here is from genome assembly GCF_000690775.1 of Eurypyga helias. Taxonomy (NCBI): domain Eukaryota; kingdom Metazoa; phylum Chordata; class Aves; order Eurypygiformes; family Eurypygidae; genus Eurypyga; species Eurypyga helias. Next base: position 5,837 of record NW_010245651.1, on the reverse strand, counting down.
CATCATTTTTAGGAGCTGGTCGAGGTTCTGGTACAAAAGTCTGACAAAAAAGGGGGATGGTTTTAATAGTCAAGGCACCATGCCACTAGACAATACTTCATTATAACAGATGGAAAATGTTCCCTTCCCCCTCACCACCAGAAGTACACTAATCCATTAATGAGAGGAATCATTAGAAAACATTCAGTAAGTACTTTAAGCTACTAGATTTGTATCAAAAACATGGCTGCAAGTATTAAGATACAGTTCTGCCCATTTTGGTGGCTGCACACCTGGAACCTATAAACCTCTAAGCAGTTGCAAGTTCCATAAAAATGGCAAGTTTACATGGCAGCACTTTATTTTCAGCCCATTGTAACTGTATGAGCAAAAGCTACCAACTGTGTAAGAAGAAATCGTTTTACCCCTGCTGACTACGACCACAAGTCAAGCTGAGAAGTCCTGAAGAGAACGGCAGCAATGCTGCAGGGCAGGAGTGAGATGCGCTGCCCGAATATCAGAAGGGCTTGTGTAATGTTCAAATGGCAAAATCGTTGCTACATTACCTTCTAAACTGTTCCCGTGCAATTCAAAACTTGCAGCTACCAATGAAAGCAGCAGCAGATCTAGGTGCAGGTCTGCAGGTACATGAGGTCTGAGCAAGCAAGACCTTTAATTACATCAAGTGCTGCTTCATAGATTTATTTACTACCAATTACACTTCAAAAGGGCAAAACTTTTAACATTGAAGTCAGAGAATGCCTTTAGGTTGGAAAAGTTTCCTTAAAGCTGGTAAGGAAGTCAACAGCCAGGACAGAACTTCTCCTTTGGTGTGGGAGGTAGCACACTTGGATGACACTGTTTAGCAGGAAATTTGTGGACTTCTCAGCTTCAGGGACAGCACAGCCCCCAAGGCATCACCCAGAGGGTCTTCCCCAAGGCTGCTCTGCAGAGACCAAATTCATCCAAATGTCAACATGGCAGCTGAGACTGACAGGCCCTCATTTCAGCTCCATTGTTATTTCTTTTTACTTACTGAGGGGCATATGAAGAGTTGGAAGATTTGGAGAAGTTCACAGACAGAAATTTTGATAACAGAAGGACTTGGTCCACTAGGAGCCGCAGCAAGAGGTTTTACTGTAACGTGAGATTGGGGTATTTCTCCTCCACTGTTCCTCTCCAGAGCTGCTTCAGTGTTGATCTAGATTTTTTTTTTTTCCCCACAACAGGTTTACAGCCATCTTTGCAACATTAGGCTTTACAGCCTGAACAGCTGTTCTCTCATTCTACACCTCCAGACTTTGCTCCCTCTGCTGCAAGGGCTTTGTTTGATATCCTAAAATCAGCACCCTCACTCATGGCTACACACTGTCTATTGTCCCATCACCTCAGAAGATGCTTTCAGGAAAGAAAAAAAAAAAAAAGAAAAGGAGACTGCCCCCTCCCCTTAAACAAGTCTAGAAGGCAACAGCACTTTCACAGCCTGTATTTAATATTAATCACAAGTCATAAAGAGTCACCAGAGATGTGTCACATTACCTACAGCTAAAGGCCCCGTGGCTCAGCCTTAATGTATAATCACCAGCTCTGTGGGGCTGTCTCACATTAGTGGAATTTCTGCTGAACATCTCTAAGTTAAAGATTTCTTTATGGGCTTTGATAGAGACCTTTTGATTTGCTTTAGCTCCTCTTGGTAAAAGACAGAGTTGCTGGGCCCATGCAAATCTTCCAGATGTCCCACGGATCAAAACCGTGACAGATGGGAAAGAGACATCTGCAAAGCACATGGGTGAAGAGAATAACACATCATCATATACCAAAAACAGTTCACTGTGCAATAATTTAACCAGAAAGAAATGCATGCATGATGACAGAGATTTTGTTTTCAAGATTAACTCCTCCCTGACCCTGAAGCCAATTCCTGGTGAGGAGCAAGCAATCCTCCTCTCTGCAGCAGGGCTAGTCTACTTTGTGGTCTGTTCAGGAATTGGCAGCTCAGTTTCACCGTGAAAAGTAACTTTCATCCAAATTCACACAGATGAGTTTCTCTCCAAATTATCTCCAGGAAATGAAAAAGTTTGTCCAGCCACTGCCTGTTCAGGTAAGACAAATGACCATACATATGGAGACACAGTTTCCATACTTCCATGGCCTTCTGTAAAGGTCCCACACAAACACCAGCAATAAGAACAATGGAAGGACAAGAGATAATGGTCAAACCAAGACAGAGGAAGATTCTGACTTCACATCATGGAAAACTTTTCACCACAAGGAATAGGGACACAGAATTGTCCTCAGAGGTTTTCAAGACCTACTTGGACAATGTCTGGTTCCATTGTCCTGGCCTGAATTGAGCACTGCTCAATCACACCTCTGCAGAACAGGTAAGCCCCTGAAACGTGAGAGACTTGATGAAGCGCCTTTGTTTTGCAGCTCCATACAGAGAGTTTTACCCAGAGGAAGAAGGAAATGGGAAGCATGAACTTACTCTGTTCATTCCCTAGAGGCTGCTCCAACATCGCCAGGATGACACTATTATCCAAAACAAAGTAACGGAAGCTATGCTTGTTTATGGTAGGTAGACGAGAATATTTAATTAATGTGTTTTCATTCACCAAGCTACAAGGAGAAGCAGGGCCACTGGGAGAAGGAAATGCTCCAAGTAACTGCATAATGCTGCAAGTGAAAAAAAGTTACGAGTCATAACACATTGCCTTCTTAAGGCAAACCGTTCCACCCACGCACAGACCTTCTCTCCTATTCTTCATTCGTGTCTTGACACAGCAGTTACCCTATCAGGGCAAGCTTGCCCTCTCTCATCAGCTTTTTTAAAACAGAACCAGTAACTTCAGAAAAAGCATACATGAAAACCTACAGAGACTCTGCCTACAAAATGAGTTTTGTTATAACCTGGGTTATAAAGATATTAGGATATGCTTTAAAGCACAAAAACATGTACCCTTCCACAGCTTTTTTTTTTTTAATGTTCAGGTTTATGGATGACTGGAGATAATCATCCATATTTTAGCCCACTCTTCTATCAACAAGCAAGGCAGACTCATGGTAGATGCACTAGTTCTGAGTGTCTTTGCTTTCTTCAAGTACAGATTACATTAACTTCAAACCACTTAAGACAGACACAGGATCACACAAGCATGACCACCATAGACTGTGACCTTCCCTGGGAGAAAGCCTCCAGGTATGGTTCAACAGTGCCTGCCTCCTTGCAACCACAGCCTTGAGACTCTCCTAGAGGTACCGACTGAAATCATCTGCAGTTGTACAGGGTCTGCCTAATGCTACTAGAAACTGAAAATTTCTATGGCAGGAACCAGTAATGAAAGTTGTCCAGTGTCAGACTGAAGATCACATGATTTAACTCAGGACTTCACTCTTAACACCACCACCCAGACCAAAAGTTTATCAATGTCCTCTCCACACTCTTTTCCACTTTAATCTGAGAATGGATAGATTCATCTCTCTGTTTAGGAAAAAAGGGGCACTTTTAGCCAACAGTAAAGGTCTGTCTAAAAGTTCTAATGACTACTTGTTATTACCTTGGAAATTACACAGTTTTTGCTAACACCAAAGACTGTAACAATTTTATTGCAAAGCAGAACAAAAAAAAAAAGCAAGCAACTATTGCCTTCTGCAAAATATATTTATCCTACCCATCCTCAATCTGTTCTGTCTACCATCAGGCTGTTCATCCAGTAAAACAGTGTTATTCAGCTTCTCTGGAGCAAACCTCAATCTTACACCCTGCGAACACATTATCTGTAACTGTTTCCAGCAGAACCTCTCAATTACAGTAAGCAAGCCCATTACTGTGGGCAAACGAAACCCTAGCAGCGTTTGCCTGCCGCACCACCCGTGAGACAGTATCTATCAGTTTCCCAATCAGAGTGGGGATGGCGTAACTTTTCAGGCTGAGGAAAAGGAGGAATGGAAAGAGGACCACTACGTCACGTAGGAGATACAGGGAACTGCTGTCTGCAGAGGACTGCAGAAAGAACACCATGGGCTGCAGAAGGGCTTGGGTTTTGCTCTCCAAGGAAGAGAACAGGCAGGAGGGGAAGCC
>NW_010245651.1:0-1735 GCF_000690775.1 Eurypyga helias | reverse complement strand
GAACACCTCTAACAGGAGGGGAAGACAGCTAAGGCAGAGCACAGGACAACTCTGGCTGAAGGGCAGAACAGAGGAAGCACCTGACTTGTCAAATGCTCTTGCTACAGAGAATCTCTTGCAGAACTCTCTTGCAGAGTTCCCACCAGCTGGGAACTCCTAATTAAAGCCCTCTCAGACAAGGCCATGCTAAGCAGTAAACATGCTCTGACAAACTACATACCATGTTAGTGTAGCTTCAGCAGCATCCTTCACTCTCATAGATGCAGGGTTTGGCTCCTTATCTCCTTTGTATTTGACTTCTTGTTCACTGTTTTTGGATTTACTTCCCGAAATGCCCAGCTCCACAATCTCCAGTACCTCTTTTAAACAATCCTAAAACACAAGAGGAAGGACCTTAAAGCAGAAGCGCTCAGATAAATGCCTCCAAGACCTCAGTGAAACAGTGATATACCATAAATTAAAACAAAGTAGTGCTGGTAATATCAGTTTAGAAATCATGGCAAAAGATTAATCTAACAGTCAGTGTTGGAATAAGATCACATCTGCTACAAGAATGATACAGATGTCTACTCATGTTTGTACAGGTAATGGTAGAAAGTGCTCTGAATGTATACACACAATATATTCCATTACACACGTACAAAATTGCCAGGAGGACTACTAAGAGTGCAACTGAAAAATGTAAACATATTTAAAGAGAGATAATAAATGCATTTTTGAGACTCTCTGCAGAAGTTTTAATCAAGTTCTAAGCACATTAAGAATGAACTCATCTAGAAAATTGCAGGAAATCCTTTTCCAAAGCTTTAAATTGCCCACAGCTTTTGTAAGTGAAATATATCATGATATCTCATCGAGAGAAGAGTAACAAAACAAATCTATTCCAGGAGAGGCAAACACTCAGCAGAACCACAGGTACAACTCACAAGTGTTGCTCATTACAAAATCATTTGCTGACAATATTTGGATTGCTACAAAGGTTCAAATCTGCTGGTTTGAGTTAGAGAATAACAAGGAACACACTCTCCTGAATGAATGAAATAGGCCAAGGCACAGAACCCTGTCTGGCCTCCAGTGGGAAAACCTGACCACTTGTGTTCAGCTTTTGGCCAGTGTCTTTCCTTATATTCACAATTGATGCAGAACAAGTGAAGAGGAAGGTTAAAGTTTTCTGACAGAGGAAAATGAACCAGCATCAAGATGCAAAGACTGGCCATGAAAAAATACACGAGTTTACAGCGTTGGCTAGTAAAACAGCAGGTGAAATTCAAAGCAAACATAAACGTAAGGCACCTGGAAAATTGCAATTCTAATACTTGCAAATGCAAGGAAAGGTTCCCATCTGACTATCATGGCTCAGGAATGTGCTACTAACTATCCAGCGTATACTGCACACAGTATGTAACACTACCTTGATATGCAGTGATAATTAAAATAAAGCTAATAAAAGGAAATATAGCATTGTACAACTGAATTAACTGATGCTGTGTCACATTCAGGGGAAGCCATCCTGTGTTAGTTCATCTACTTCCATGCCAGTGCCTGGCAGAAAGCATCTTCAAAGTCCTGCTTGAGGGTTTTCAATTTTTATTTTTAATATACATATTTTTATACATACCATAGAATTTATAAACAAAGCTACAGAAAATATATTTTCTATATAAAACTACATTAAAATAAAATACATATTTGTGTACATTATATATAAAAGTATGAAAAGATCACTGATCGGTGT
>NW_010245650.1:0-8200 GCF_000690775.1 Eurypyga helias | reverse complement strand
CCCAAACCATTCTATGATTTATGATCCCTCCCCCACCAAGCCCCCAACTACACACATTGAACTGAACTTTGTACAGAAAAGTAAGGCACATGCAATGGCACTTGTTAATTAAGTAGCTAAATTCCAAACATTCCAGCACAGCCAGCAACATTTGGCCCTACACTTGGTGTACAATCTTTTTCACACTCCTTGAGGATGCAGCCCAAGGAGAGATTATTCAACTGATTCAATCATGTTATTAAACTCGTGCTCAGAGGCCGGTAGCAGATAACATGTTCTCCAACCTCCATTGTTTACAGCCAGCAAAGGAGGGTATTTCAATAGCTTTTCTGCAAAAGACATTATTGAGGAACCAGATTATCACTCAGGAATAGCAGGTGAAACACTGCTTGAAGTTAAACTTGGAAAAAAACTTAGTGATTTTTTTTTTTTGCTGCCCTACATGAGAGAACTTTGGCCACTCAAGACATCCAAGCAACATAAACCTGACCCCTCAAAGCCAGCATGACATTCTGACAGTGATGCATTGCTGTTCCTTCTGTCAAGGGAGTGCACATCAACAGCTGGCTGATGCAGGAATTGGACACACATCCTTTTGCTGGAACACAACCTCTTTACGGGCCTTGCCTTCATTCCAGCTCGTCGGAAGAATTTCTTCCGCTGCATCCAAACATATTGCAAGTGTTTTTCCTGGTTGGTGAAAGGAGGACTCTTCATTTGTCTACTCCCACTGAGCAAGATGCAGCCCCCAGAAATCTTCCTCACACACAAAGCATTTGCAAATAAAGCATAATTTAAAGCAATTGATTAAATAATAAGCAAAGCAAGTTATGAGAGACTCAACAGAAGTGTTTTTTAAGAAGGTGACCTAACTCTATGGGACACTTCCCACCTAAAATATGTAGAATTGAGATTCCACATAGAATTTTTCCCTCAGAAATTTAGTTTGAGATGGTTTAACACACATAGTTTATGACAACTCCATAATGAGAGTGAAAAAAGCACTTCGTAAAAGTGTTGTTGAATATTGGAATGTAAACCTCTGAGCTCCTTATCTTACGAAGTAAGTCTTTTTGTGTGCATAAAATACAGTTCTATGTTAAGTATTTTCTAGGAAACAGGAGACAAATCTCAGTCTAATCTTTAGATGTCATTATTTCAGATGTCTAATGCCTGTAAAATTATAGCTGTGCCTGATCCTAAACTTGAGGGTCTTTCAACATTTCCATTATAAACATTTTTTCAGGGGCTTATAACTCAACCATAAAAATTTGATTCAGGATAAATCTTGGTGTAAGAATGCTCAGCCTGGAATCTACATACACATTGTGCCCATAGATATGGAAGAGTATTTTCATCCTGGCATATGATCCAGGCTCTCTCTCTCCAAGACACTATTGCATTTACAAAATTCTTATTTGTACCATTCACACACATGGGGCCAGTTCCAAGAGAATAGCAAGCAAGCTGCTTTTCTAGCTACCTGCCCTGTAGGTCTGCACTGGGCAACTGAAGAAGAAAAGCCACACACACACACTACTAAAGCCCATTCCCAAAAGATTTTCCTAATCTACAACATTATTTTAAGGTTAAATCAAGAACCATTTAGATACTGTACTAAACTCCCAAAATTACTAGTTTTGAAACCTGATACAGAAAAGAATAAGAGGGCAGGCCACCCTGATGAGACCTTCCTGCTGGTCTTGGGCAAAAGAATAAGGTAAATTGAGAAGCCAGATCCAATCCTAAAAAAACTCTTCAACAACTTGAGACTCCGGCAAGAGCGAAGGGACAGGCTGGCTGGTTATTTTAGCCAAGTGCACGTGTGCTACTGCTGGCAGCTCACAGCTGCCAAATTCAGCAGTGGGAGCAGACACATGGGCTGGCATCTTTAAGCCAAAAAGGATACAGGCAGCATTGGATTCATGCTCCAAACACACCAACATCCAATGACACTGCAATCCAGCCTTACAGCAGGCGACACAGCTCTGCTTTCACTGCACTTGGCCACGAATTAGCAGAGAGGGACCGTTTGCCCACTCCACAGCATAGCACCCAAGGAGACTGCCAGCTAGATTAGGGCTGTGCCACTGGCTCTGGAAGTCTTTGGGGAAGAGAAGTATCTCTGGTTGAGGAGGATGCGGGTGCCTGAAGCCAGCCACCCTCCTTCCTGCTCTCTTCTTGTAGGTTGTAAGCACACTGACAAGCTACCTTCCAGAGATTAGCCCCACGGCACAGGGAAGAGACAGCTAAACCTCACTCCCTACCCCTTCAGAGGTTACAACCAAGCTGGAGAGACAAAATGCACACAAGTGCAACCAAAGTGAATACACAAAAAAAAGAAAAAGCAGGGATAACAGTTATAAATACCCACATGGAACATGACTATAGGAACAACCAAATCATATTAAAATCAGGAGACTAGGAGAAGGAGAAGGAAGTAGGACTCAGCTCAACTATTTGGTGACTTCTGCCAGTTTCAAGTGTCCTTTACAAACATCCATCTTTCCTTTCCCAGAAACAGCCCATTTCTATTACGGTTGTGGGTTCCGCTAAAGAGAAGAGGAGCGGGGGTCTGCCAAGAAGATTCCTGATCATCGCTATGTGCCAAATACAAGCCATAAGCCAAATTATCTTTTTCCATTGTTTCTGGGGCTGTGTTCTAGACAGCAACAGTCTCGCCCAACCCATACACACATACTTCAACCTTCCGCTCGCTGGCAATCACATATGACAAGAGTCTTCCTCCCCTCGGTCTCTGCCAGGGGGCTTCCATGCCCTGGGATGTACTTGGGATATTGCCAGCTGGCTCCTCTCCAACCCTTTTATTAAAATACCTTTGCCAGCTACAAATAAGATGTACGGACTCTTTACTATTCACATTTGGCACTTAGATCTCCACCTCGTTGGTCTAGGTATCAATAGATAGGCATCTACCCATCAAGGAGCTTTTCCAGAATTTGGAATGCTGTCACAGAAAGGTAGGGGTGATCATTATTTCAAATGGCAATTTTAAAATTCACCAATAAGGGCAAGATGCAAATCCAAGTCAAAACAGCTGCTGAACTGCCTAAAGTCAAGCCAAAAGAAAACCCACACCCAGATTTTGGTGTGGGTGGTTTTTTTTTCCTTCTTACATTTTTAATAACATAATCAAAATGTTTTTTCTGCACTTAAGAACAAGTTAAAACCTAGTGGGCAGTCAAGAACCCATTCATTTCAGCAGATAGCCAACTTTAGACACCTTTCTCCTCTTCCTCACCCAGGTCCCTTTCATCACACTATTACACCCTATCAGTTAACATAAATAATGCCACAGCAGATAGGTCTCCAGTAACTTCTCTTAATTTTCTCATTAGCAAGCTATATGACAAGTTGACATAGACATCACTAACAATGATTTTAGATAGCATCGTTATTGTTTTATACACTTAAATTCATATATTACATGAAAAAGCCTATAATAAGCTTGTATAGCAGTGGTGTAACAGACCTGTGGGCCTGAAGGATCTCTTGTAATTGTGTACCATATACAGTCAAGCATAAACCTTTCTCCAGCTGCCAGAAATCTTATTTGTTTTATACTCCCCACCCCAACTCAGCTGCCTGACTGGCAGGAAAGGTACATTTCATTGAGAAAGACAACATACCACTGCTGCATTTTGGAATTAACACCAAGTTTGCACTCATGATAGGTCAATTGAAAGCTGGTGGTGTAAAAATTTCAGGAGTGTCTCTTGGGCTAATATGAATAAAACTACAGAACATGTGCAACCCTGCGTAGGACACATAGCACAGGGAGCTGGAGCGGAACTACTCCAGTAGTGCACAGCAACTGCAGGTGAAATACAGTCCTAACATACTCAGCGATGCACATATAGAGTAAGAGCCCTGATCTCAGCAGTGCAGTCTATATAGGTACATGCATCGATTGTAGCTGGGATAGAGTTAATTTTCTTCACAGTCACTAGTAAGAGGCCATATTTTGTGTTTGTACTGAAAAAAATATTGATAACACACTAGTAAGAGGCCATATTTTGTGTTTGTGCTGAAAAGAATATTGATAACACACTAATGTTTTTATTTGTTGCTAAGCAATGTTTATAGCAAATCAAGGACTCTTCCAGTTCCTGATGATGTCCCTGCATTCCCAGTTTCCTCTGACCAGAGGGACATCTCATGCCATTAAGTGTCATGCTCAGTATATAAATTGGGGGTGGGCTGGGGGTCACACCTGCTCACTATCTCTCACTGGGGCTTGCTTTTGTCAAGATCTCTTTGGTTTGGTCTGGCTCTCACTACTCACAACCTGGCTAGGCATCAGCCAGTGGGTGGTGAGCAGTTGGTTGTATCATTTGTTTTATTTTCGGCAGCAGCCAGTGGGTGGTGAGCAGTTGGTTGTATCATTTGTTTTATTTTCATTACATCTTATCAGTGTAGTGTTAATATTTTATTCAATTATTAAATTGTTCTTATCTCAACCTATTAGTCTTCTTGTCTTTTCCTCCAATTCTCCACTGGAGGAGGGGGAGGTGAGCCAGCGGCTGCGTGGGGCCTAGGTGCTGGCTAAGATTAATCCAAGCCAGTACATCATTATAATCTATGCAGCAACATTTGTTGTTGTTCCAGATAGCAAACTTTTTGCAGAGAATAATAAGTATTTCTCCTATTTACATGGAAGAAATAATTACCCTACTAGAGTCTTCTTGATGATAGATGCTGAAAACAAATTATTTCCTAGATTTCTGTACATGCTGTATGTGTATGTTGGTGCAGCTAATCACACCAGCCTGAGGTTGGATCTCCTAAGGAGAAATTCCCTGCCCTCTCCCAGCCCTCATTCAGAGCACAGACCCCCACAGGACTCCACACAAGTCCCACACGGGCAGCAGTATTAAGTGCTCAACAGCAGCCTGCTGGGAGGGTTAGAGAAAAATTTTGGTTCTCATGTTTAAAAGCAGTCCAGGGGTTTATTTTAGGGCACTATTTTAAAAGAAGTTGGGACAAAGGAGTCCAGAAGCAGAAGATGAGAAGATTTTTTTTTCAATTAGGGTTGTATGTAAAGCTTTCCCCAGCATCAACTACAAGAAGCCCCACTGGCACATACACAAAACAAGAGATTCTTGGTAAAAGCCTTCCTGAATGGAACCTTCCAACTTCTGACCAGATAGTCAAGAATACAAACTAACATTAACAATTCCCTCCATGGCAGTGTCATCTGGAGAGCTGATTGTTGTTGTACAGCTTTTCTCCACATGACTCCTACGGGACTGTCACCCACAGAACAAGGGTTTATGTCCTGGATGTGCTGCTGGACTGAACGTTGGCTAGGGAAAGGGTATAATCAAGTATAACTAGCAGTTCCTTGCTTCTTCATATTTCTCTTCAACACATGATTTTAAGTGTAAGGTTCATTCTTGAACAGAAAATTCCCTCTTTGTTGAAAAAAAAAAAACCATCTTTAGGTCTCTACATTTCTTGAAGCATCCTCTACACCTTCCCTATTAACTGGCCTCAACTAATCAACACTCAATGTACAGTTTTGGGTTTGTGGGGTGTTTTTGGTTTTGTACACTTTTTTTTTTGCAGACACAGATACAATACTTCCCAGGCTCTGTGAAGTAGCAACTGAGTAAAATACAGGAGCATACTGAACTTAGAGAGTCTTAAATTCTGTGAATCTTCAGTAATACAGGGTAGAGTCATGACAGGCCATGCTCAAAGGCCACAGAACCTGACCATAGATGTAGCCTTTGTGTGATCAAATACAGCTGTACTTACAAGAGCAGCACCCTGAAAATACAAGGGAATGAGATCAAAGAGAACATGGAAGAACATAAAGAGAAAAGGATGAGGAAGATGCAAAGACAAGAGCAGTGGGTCCAGAAAGAACTGATACCAGCAGCAAGCTAAGCAGGCAAACCCAGTGCACTTGGACTTCTCAGAGGAATCATTGCATCATCTTCATGTTGAAGACCAAACTTGAGCACACACACCCCCAAGATCAGCCTATAAAAGTCCTCCTAAAGTCAGACTGGCAGGAAATGGGGCAGGGGAGATTAGAAACCAGGTATTCAGGGTTCACCTCACTTGGAGCAGCAACATGACAGTTGTTGCTCAGAAACTGTTGGTACTTTAAAAAAAAATAATATTACATTCTCCTGTGGTACAGGACTATGAGCCACTTACATTCAGGTGTTGTATTATGGAAGCCTGAAAGAAGAAATAGTTTTAAAAATCACCACAAAGATACTTCAAGACAGAGCACCTATGATGGCTTCACTGATTGAGAAGCACCTCAAGATGTTCTGCGACATGAAGCACAGAAGTCCAAAATTCAAGATCATCCAAAAGGTTCTGTGTCTTGTGAACTGCAAAGCAGAAGCCATAAGGTCTTTAAAGTAAATATGCAGCCTTTCAGTATTTTTCTACTTGAGATGCTGCTGCATTCACAACCGATTCCACCATTATGTTTTTGGTGGGTTCTCTTTGGGTTTTTTCTCTCTTTTTTTAAAAATCAATGGATGCCAGTCATTTTCTAGCTAAAACTGCTCTAGCCAAAGCATTCAGAACACTAACAAATCACTTGTTTGCCTTTGACTGTACACACACAGTGTGTATATGTATATTTCTATATATTTTGATTTTGTACCTGCTACCTGATAAGAATACTCCACTTCGGAACAAGTATTTACATCACAGTGCCTACTCGGACTAAAAGCGGATAGCCAGATTCTAGGTAATGTTTAGACACAGCAGATAAAGCCAATTGCTTGGTTTCACATGCAATTCCACAACAAAATTTTAAGAACTGAAATTTGTTTTAAGACATCTGTTTAACACTCCAAAGAAATCTCAGAGGTATAAGTAAACATCATTACCATCAACAAAATTTTAATAGTCCTGCAAGCCTTCACCTTTATCCAAACACCAGTTCAGTAGAATAAATTTTTAATAGTCAGTACACATTCCCCTGACACGTTAAGGCACATATATACAGCTCTATATAACACCACCAAAAATAAAACCATTTAGGAGTGAATGCACAGGTAACAAGAGGTTAAACCTCACAGTTTGGCCGATTTCCATTTTAACATGCAGCAAATCAAAATTCAAAAATCAAAAACATTTTTCAAGTAAAGCCTCAGTCATTTCTTTTTTTAAATACTCCCAGTATTCTTGGCTGCAAAATCTCGTCTGGCCAACAGACAGACTGAGGGAAAACCAGAAAGGCAAGTAACAAATATGCCTGCTTGGATACCAGACTAAAGGAACTGCACTTTCTTTTGGTGTGCATTACCTAGAGTAGCGTGCATCCTCAGTTTATGTCCTGCCCGAGTGCCTCCACCAGCCTACGCTGCAAACTTTTTTTTTTCATTCAGCAATCTTAACACATTTTAAGCAGATGTATGGTCACATGTATTACATGCCAATCTGTTTATCATTAAAATGAAAAATCAATATGTCCAATTCAAGCGTAAACAGGAGTTGAATGTTCAAGCTGTCATTGAAGATGACATAATTATAGAATATGATTTGTACTTGGTAAATCATTATTTCCTGAAAAGGGCAACAGACAGTAGCAAGAAACTTTTCGCACCAAGTCGGTATAGTACCACTTATAGCCAGGGAATTAGCTTTACGAACGCAGAAAGATACCTATGCAGCCAAAAGGAGCAATACGCAAACATTCGCTGTTAAATTTAATGATTATCTATGTTTAGCTGATGAGAGAACATGTAGCTTTATGTTACTGGGCTGAGTCCAGATTTTTATTTAAAACAGGAGTACTGAAAATAAGAACTTCAAAAAAATACTACGAGGTTTCTGTTCTGGACCATTAATTTTTCAGTCAAATCAAACTATCATTTAATTGAATCCTGATGCTAGAACTTGGATTCTACATGAAAAACTTGAAACTAAAGCACATAGAATAATTTGTTATGTTGAGCTATTCAGCCCAATATGTCTAGGGAAAAAAAAAAACAAGGCAAACTCAAAATAAAGTTAGCCTGCCTTCTGTGATGACACAGAACTAATAACAAAAGGAAACAAACCTTTGTCCTGGCCAAGAAACTAAACCATTAACTACCATTTCGTTCTAGGGGATGCTTAATTTAAAAACACACATGCAAAATGACAGAAGATGCTCAGCAGAATTGCAACATCTATCAGTATTACCAGCAAAGAAAAAAAAAAA
>NW_010245649.1:0-9926 GCF_000690775.1 Eurypyga helias | reverse complement strand
CACCGCGCGGGGCGGGCCAGCGCTGGTTTTACCGTAGCAACCCCCAGTGCAGGCAGCTGGCCTCACGGGGGCTGGGGAAGGGAGCGAGGCAAGCTGGTTATTCTCAACCCTACTGCTTTATTCAATAGTCGCTCCTCTACACAAGTACAAACACAACATGGCCCAAAAGCCTACAAAGTGATACAAAACAAACCAAAAAAATCTTTATAGTACTGACTGTACAACAGATGGTAAACTCCTTGTCATTCCCTGGGTGAACCCCAAGTAATCCGCCCTCGAGCCTCCCTCTCTGCCTCGCAGTTTCCAGGAGGCTGAGGCTCAGTTGCTAATTGGAGATTTGCAAAAGCAGAAGTACTCACACCATTTCACTGAGGGGCTGCATAGGAAGTTTTTACCAAAACCCTTTAAGAAAAGGTGAAATAAATCACTTACAGGGGCAGCTACAAACCAGTTCTTAAGATTTCCAGCTTCTTTTCTAAAGTATCATGTTCAGTGGCCTGGACTGTTGTTTCTGCAGTGATCACCTGGTATATGCACTACAGAAGAGCTTAATTTGCAGAAAGAGCTTACTCTGTAGAAACCAATAATCTGTTTGGGCATTGAAATAAAGCAACAATTCAGTAATTAAGTCTCAGGCAGATCTGGACTCCAGCTGCTCTGGAAAATCCTGTGCTGGCACCTAGAGATGAAGTTAAATGCCTCCCTGCCTCATTCTACCGGGCTTCTGCGATAGCTCAAGATTTACATGCTCGTCTGTACAGCGTGCTAAGCGTTTAGAAATCACCAAGCAGCAGCCTGCTAACTGGCGAAAGAGAGGCTGTAATATCTTTCCTTCCATTTACCTGGAAAAGATGGTTTTGCAGCCTTTAAAATCAAAGCCATTTTAAAAGAATTTCAATTCAATGCCAGGAAACTAGACACTCCACTGCAAAGGCTATCTACTGGCCAGGAACTGTTGCTCCCTCCTCTTAGGTTGCCTTCACTGCCAGGATTCTCTCTCTCCCCCGCTCCTCCTCATCCAGACCCATTATAAAAAAAAAAAAAAGTACAATATTTAGACTGATGGGATTTAAGTTAAAAAATAAAAAGCTGTCCAGTCTTTTTGCTTTATCGCGAGGAGTTTGAGCTGGAGCGGCTGCGATGGCGCCTTCGTCCAGGAGATCTGGATCTTGATCGCCGGCGAACAGGGGATCTGCGCCTAGGAGACCGGGACCTGACAGAGAAGGAGAAAGATTTCATTAGGAGAGAAGGGCAACAGGTTTCAATAATTTGTCAGCTCATCTACCAGCTTTTCAAAACCACTTGCCTGCTCCCCACCAAAAACCCCTCAGACACCATGGTAAAAGAGGTCCAGTGAAATAGCCGGCTCCAGAGAGGAGAATGGCAATTCATACTGTGACTACATAGCAGGAATATTCTGGCTACCATCCCTCCAAAGAACAGAAAAGAATCTTGTCTTCTTCCTCCAGCAAAACAACCTCAAGCCCATTCAACATTAGACAGAGAAGTCAGCTTTGACTCCTGAAATACAGCGATACTCAGGGAAAGGATTTATATAAGCCCACTCAAACCACAGGGGACATTTCTTAAAGGAAGTCTAACTCCAAAGGAACAGTTAACCTCCAGGCTCCTCAGTACTATAACCAATCTGTATGGCCACCAGTGTGACACCAAGGGTCCAGGCGGAGGATATAAACAGACCCTGAACAGGATAACGGACGTTAGACTAGGGAAGAAAGCAAACAGCGAGGTGGGAACGCCAAACGTAGCATCTGACAGACACCAGTAAAAGGCATGTGTAGAGGAGGACCAGCATGCAGTGGATCTTGTGCCACGTGAACTAGTTCTTATTTTCAAACTTGTAGATCATACACTGTTGAGCAACCAAGCAGCTCAAACAGGAGCCGCTTTTACTAGCGATAAGAGCTTAAGCAGATTTCCAAGAGAGAAGAGCCTACCTAGATGCTGAGGAAGACTCCAAGAGACTTACTATCTAAGCATGCTCAGGCAGCCCCAAGTCACAACATAGGCGTGTGCACGTCAGGTCACACCTTGGCTTCACTGTACTCCGCTCACCCGATGCGGAAGGACTGCTCTTTGGTCACGTGCACATTCACAGAAATAAGGGAGCAAGGTGCAAGGGCTTCAGAAAAGCAAATGGCTGGAGCAGGCTGCCAAAAGCATTCTGCCAGCCCAAGTCCAATTTCCACTTCAGCTCGAAGTATTTATGCCAAAGGGACTCCAGGGAACAGGCTGGAAAGCATCCGACATTTCCAGCAGACTGTATTCAGGGCGCAGACCAGAGCAGGTCACCTCGGTGCCAAAGAATTAAGTACAGTCCGTGTTCAACTGATGCCCAAAAGGCGTTACTGTCATTTGGAAGGGAAAGTCAAGCCCAACAGGATTAAACTGTCTCCACGCCAAGTCCTTCAGTGATAACATGTTGTTACACCGAGAAGGAAACAGAAATTGTCACAGCACTCACCTTCTCCTCATGCGAGGGGGTGACCTGCGCCACATTGGTGGCGGTGGCAGCATCCTCCTGGGTGGGCTAAAGCGTCTGGGAGGTGGCCTAGGTCGTGGTGCCAGCACAGCTGTGGCAGTGATCTCCTGACCATCAATCTGGCCTGTTCAGGGAATCACGGAAACGGGAAGAAGTCAGTGTTTTCAACACCTACATATCACATTACTGCAATTGACAGCTTTGTCCCAAGCAAGGGAAGTGTGGATCAGCCTGCTGTCCTACCTCCACCACCCACCCCGGGGTTATTCTGACAAAGATCACATACGTACTAGACTGCTTAACCTAATATTCCATCAAATTGCAGGTCAGATGTTAACCTGGAAAGATTTTCACAGAAATGTAAAGAATTTCATTACTGTTTGATTTGGAAAAAATTCAATTGTAATAGTTTTGTGATTTTTTTAATAGTTTTGTGTATTTTTTTTTTTTAATCTGTCCTGAACCACACAAAAGCCAAAGCCATTTAGGCTGAAAACAGACAGTATTGAAGATTAATTCCCCAAAGGCTTCCCCATCACCTCTAACTCATTTTCAGATTAATTTCATCTGCTCCAAAGATTTTTAGAAGCACCCAGCCTCCTGTGCTGGTTTTAAATGGGACAGAGTGAACTTTCTTCACAGTAGCTACTATGAGGCTATGTTTTGGACTTAATATTTATCAACAATATTGACAACACACTGATGTTTTCAGTAGTTGCTAAGGAAAGTTTATATCAAGACTTTTTTCATTTCCAATACTGCTTCCCAATACTCCCCCTGTGTTCCCAGCTTCTTCTCTACAAGAATCTTCTTCCCTACAAGAAGCTGGGAGGGGACACAGCCCAGACAGCTGACCCAAACTGACCGAAGGGACATTTCATGACTCCAAATGTCATGCTCATAGTATGTAAGCTGGGGGTGGTTCAGGGGCTACTCCCTCTCGTTGGGGCTCACTCTGGCATGATCTCCCTCTCGGGTTTGACCTGGCTCTCGGGCTCTCAGTACTCAAGAACTGGTTGAGTGTCGGTTGGTGGGTCGTGAGCAGCTGTATCATTTTTGGTTTGTTTTCCATTATTTTCATTAAATACTATTATTAGGGGCAGTTATTAGCAGTATTGTTAGTATTATAGTATAATTATTTTAATTTCATTTATTAAATTGTTCTTATCTCAATCTGAAAGTTTCCTTGTCTCTTCCTCCAATTCTCCTCCTCCACTGCAGGAAGGGGGAGGTGAGGAGGTGGCTGGGTGGTGCTTCATTGCTGGCTGGGGTTAAACCACAACACCGCCTTGCAGCATTGATACCTACCTCCATCCATATGTTTCAGGGCTTTGTCAGCATCGTCTGGGTTCTCAAATTCCACATAAGCATAACCTTTAGAGAGGTGTGGATTTAGCCTGTCAACTGGCATGTCAATCATTTTAATCTTCCCATAAGTGGAAAAAATTTCCATGATGTGATCCTGCAGAGAAAGAGCAAGTCTTAAGAATACAGACCATGCTTACTGACCAGGTCTGGCTGGCGCAGAGCAGTAAATCCAAGCTACACACAGCACTAGATTAGCTCTAAATCAATGCCACGATCAGGAAGAGACATATTTCATTGGTGAAATGTAGAAAGGCCACTGCTTTCTCTACTGTTAGCTATGCAGTTGCTCCTCAGATTGTTCCAGACCTTCAGTTCCAGCAGCGTTACTGCTGCATGTCAACACAGCCTACAAAAACACAACTAATATAAAAATTCTCTTGCGGACCTGGAAAGGGAACTTACATCTTCAGCTGAAAATTCGTAAGGTGCAACTGTTAAAATGGTCATTTTTTCAGCACACTAAACCTTTTACCCCTGAAGACCTTTAAGCTACATTCTAGCAGACAACTCAAGCCAGCCCAGCTCTCTTCAGATTCTTTATCAAAGAATCTCCAGGTATCCTTAATGCCTCCAAGGTCATTTCAGCTGTTGTCCCAACTTCCAGAGTTTTCTTCCTAGTAAAACAAGATATGAGGTCTAGGATGCTGACAAAGCAGACCGACCTCTTCAGAACCACACAGTCTCAAAAGCCTGCACTGTATTTGCCTCCGTAGAACTGTACCAAAATTTTCTTCACTGATCAATTTGGACATGAAGTAAAAACTGCCAACAGCAATACCTGGATAGCACTAACAATGAAAGTTTTGAGCTCTACGGGAGTCACTCATAGTTCTTCACAGAAGACATGCAAGCTTGCAATTACAGGGGAGCGTGCCATTACCTTGGTCACATTTCTAGTAAGCCTTCCAACATGCACTTTTGTGGGCCTGGGTGATGGGCTCCGCCTCTTCCGCTCTTTTTCATCTCTCTTGGGTGGCTTGGACCTGATTTTGACCACAGAAAACGTTCACAGTTTTCAGGAAGCATGCAAGACAAAACCAAGAAGCCAGTCACTCACATGATAAAAAAGTACCACTTTTCTTGGGAGGGAAAAGTGCTTTCTTAAGAAGTTACAGCCTAGGAAGTGCTGGGGTGGTGACAGTAGGGTGTTCCACTTAAAAACACCTCACGACTTGCATTTTTGCCTTGTCTGCTTTTGCTTTAGAACCTTCTGGAAATGAGAGCCTTTTTTTGCGACTTTTCAACTCTACTGCAACTAGGGTAACAAACATGAAATTTATCAAATATTTCAGTGAGGTTATTGGCCATAGTTAAAGAACTTCCCAGCTGTTAAAATGAAAAACATTCTTTGCCTAAACAAGGCAAAATAAGGACATAAACACCAAAGGATACCACACACAGGCAAATTAATGGATCCAAGGATTTGTGTTTCTGTATCTTCTGTTCACTACAGAGGTCCAGAAATGTCACAATTACAAAAAACCCACACAAAACTATTTAAGCGGTGGCATATCAGAATTTCTTTGTACTTTTAAAAAAGCCACACCTGGAATGTAATTTTAATCTGTAAAAAAAGAAATCTGTATGCAGAACATTTATATTTATGTTTCTTCCTAATCTACTGCCCATAAATTGAGGGATATACCAAAAACTCACACTGGCTTCTGTAGGTTTTATCAGCCTTCAGCACTCTACCTACAAAATTATGCAAAGGAAAAACTGTACGGACACTAACACAGTTTGATCCCTCCCATTACAGGAAAATGCTTTGTTTGCCCCCCATCCCATTTTATCTTTTTATACTTAAGAATATACATATACACCATTTTCAGCCCTAACTTTTATGTTTGGTTCCTGTAAATTACAGCTAAAACTAAGAGCTTCACTCTCACCTAGTGCCTATATATTCCCATACTACCAGGGAAATGTTGATTAAAACTGTCTCTACAAAATATAAAAAGTAAAAAACACTCTTTAAAATTAAGGTTTTAAATCTCTCTTCCCAGGGGGGATATGTTTTGGATTATAAGCAAAAGGAGCTCACTCATTCGAACAAAATTCAGTTATGGAGAAAACAAACAGTCCTCAGAAAAAATCTATTCTGATCACAATCTTGTATTCTGCATAGAAATTAACATGCCACCAGGTAATTCCCAGAAGGCAAATAAAACCGACTTGGAGCGGGAGCGTCTCCTGTTGTCATGTCTCCGTCGAGATGGACTTGGAGATCCAGAGGAGCTGCTGGAACTGGAACTGCGTGAGGTGCTGGAGCTCCCAGAGCGGCTGGAGGCAGAAGAGGAGCTAGAGCCACTGCTAGAACCAGTGCTGGAACTGGACCCTGAACTGGAAGTTGAGCTAGAACGGGATCTGTTGGGGGAGGGGGAGAATAAAAATGAGTGGAGTACCCAGAAAAAGAATGGCTGAAAAACTTCTGGTAATTACAGAAAGAGTAACCATGAGTTAGAACAATGAAAACTGAAGCTCCACTGCTCGCTAGACAGCCAAGGAAATTTATACCTAAAACCACCAAACCCCTTCAGCCAGACAAAACTGCACTGTGACTAACACAATGCAAGCTTTCATCAAGCCCATGACGCAGGGAACGAAACACACCAGAACCCGAGCTGGTGGTTTCTGAAAGCACCCTAATATGTTACTACCTCTAAAAGTAACTACCTGGTACTGCTGCTCCCACTAGAAGCACTGCGTCTTTTGCGTGTCTTGTCTCGGCCACGATCCTTTTCACCTGATTCCTTAGTGGCTGCTTTATCCTTGGACCGGTCCTTTGATTTCTCTTCAGACCTATCCTTCCGCTTGGTTGGTGAGGGAGCCCTACAAGAACAAATTGCAGAAAACATTGTTTAATATAGAAAAACACAAACAAGAAAAAGCCCACCCCCAAACAAAGAACAGAGCAGCAACACAAAATATTGAACTTCTAATGTAACTCAAGATCACCATAAATGCAGAAATAAAGCATTAGGCAAGGTTGAGAACATTTAGAAAAAGGAAACTATTTTACATTACAGAGCAGCTTTGAGGAAGACAGCTACAGCATACAGAAATTCACATAGAAAGAGGTACATTTCCAATTCCTCACCCTCACTGGGAGAGCCCTAGTACCCTACAACACCCCCAGTTTTGTTAGGCCTAGAAAATTCGGACAGAATTATTACCTAGTGTTGGATTTTTTATTATTTTCTTTGAGTCCTAGCAAACTCTTCTTTTTCAATCCTGATAACTCCATTTCCCCTTCGGAGGCGTCCAAAGCAGCACCGAATGGGCCTCACTTATATCAAATCTCACTTCTAACTCCTCGATTCTGAGAACCGATCCCTAATCGAGTGCAATAAACTCCAAAGAACAGCCTAGTGACAAGATAAAATGGTTTAGAAACAAGAAATTAACAGAGAGGCATAAAACAACAAACCCATTTTGCAACAACAGCAGCACACTGGGCATCAGCTGAATTCTAGAGAACACTTCAGTTACACAGACTGGTACATGGCCAACCTTTGTGCCAGCTCACACTGGCACTGTGTGCCTCGTGTAAGGTCTGCAGCCACGTTTAAAGCTATCATTTTGCCATTCACAGAAGTGCAAAGCACCTTCCTTATCCAACCAAAAAATGGCAGACAGAGGACATGAATTTTCTCTGCAAGAGGTATGTGCAGCTCACGTCTCTTGGCAACAGCCCTGTCTCCAGAAGAATAAGCACGGGTTTTCTTCAAAGCCAATTTGTGCCACAGTGTGTATTTGTCAGGAAGAAAGGGTTGTTGAGAACAAACCCCACTGCTGAATTATGGCTGCTTCCAAAGCTCTGTCAGCCTTGGAAAGACCAGAGTACAGGGCCCAGTTTGCTGCACTGCTGCAATAGCAGATTCTACTTTAACTTCTTAGCAGAAAGTCTAAACCAGATTCTGACCTCATCTAGCCCCAATCAGTTCCCTCTTCACTTTAGATCCAAAAAGAGATAAATTTAAGACCCCATTATTTAACACTGAAATACTGGACATTAGCTGATTTCCAGATGTTTCCCGTGAAAGGGCTGCATCCATCACATATTCTGCAACATCTGAACACGTTGCTGCATTTTGACTACTCCACATGGATTGTTTAACACCCGCATTCCAAAGCTGCCTCCAACATATGTTTCAATAACCACTAAAAGAGCGTGGCAGATCCGATTTGCTGAAACACCCATGATCTACCTATGGATGGCACATTCAGGGAACGGAAGAGTGAGCACAAGCATGTCTGAACTCCCAGGCTTATCTTGAAGCAGCTCTGAATACTCCCAGTACTGCATGATGCTGGAAACATCTCTATCCCCACATGCACCACAGGCAAAATTAGTTAACAAGAAAAACCCTCTCCAGCTCACTGCATCCAACAGTCTTGTTGCTTCTATGCTTCTGGTAAGCAACTACTTTATTCTCTAAATTGCAGTTAAAATTATATTTGCGAAGAGATCACTTCTGAAGAGCTGAACTCCCCTTTCCAATTTTCAGCTTCACAGTTTTCCCTAATACAACAACATCCAAAATCAACACAGATGAACATTTCCAAACCCAGCCCTCTGCAGATGCAAAAGTCAGAACACACCCAGGCCTTTTTTTGCATGGAGAACAGGAAACCCACAAGACAACTGTGACACTGGCAGAGGGCAGCTCTTCTCTAGCACCAGTGACGGTAAGAAGGCAGTCCATGGACTGTTCCATAGGTGCTGCAAAGGCGACTGAGAAAAGCACGCTTATGTATGTCAGTCAGCTCGGTGACATTTCTAACCAGTTCTACGCCTCCAGTGTGAAGTGTGAGGGGGCTGCAGTTCAAAAATTGAAAGCCACTGCACGAGACCAGCTGACTCACTTGGAAGAGCAGAACAGACAAATTTCTGGACTCAAGACCAAAAAACTTTACTTTTTCCTTTCTCGCTCTCTTTCTCCTAAATATACCTGTCAGGTTTGTGTTATCTCTTCCTACACACAGACTTGATTTGCATCTGTGGACTACCACGATGATGATGCCATCAGCTTAGCCATGCAAAGCTATCTATTATCTGATAGCTGCCTCCGGTTTTACCCCTACTGGAAGGAGGGAAGGGAGAGAGCCCAGATGAGACCAGCACACCGGTGCAATAGGCAATACTTCAGTTAAACAGCTACCACTCCAGCATCACTCCCCAGGACAGACACTTACTAGATAAACTAGACATGCTGTGTTTATTCAGCAAATTTCCACAGTACATGCAGAATTTAACCATCCTCCAAACTAACCAGTATTTTATTTGCATCAACATATATGTACCTTCCTCGAGAATGGCATTTGCCTAGGTTACTTCAGTTGGAAACCCCAGCTTAAGAGGCACTGCCTTTCACCTGCATGTGTTCAGACATTCACTGGAAGATGTGGAAGCAATAAAATCATGGCCTTCACACAAAGGTGCATAACAATGTATTGCTAAGTGACATACTTATCCTACAACCACGAAAACTCTCAATCCCTAACAAATCGATATATTTGCAGCACCCACCCCAAACCAAAAAGTCTAAGAGCAATCTACACAGGCCAAACATTCATTTCACACACACCTCTCCGCTTTCTTGAGTTGATTTGCACTCTTAGAGAGCTGCAATTCTGTAGCAAAGGAAGCAAACTCAGCTCTCCCCCGGACTTCCTGCACAACTATAGGCAAGTCCTTTAATGGCAGTTTGCTTCCGATCCTCGTTAACAAAATGGGGAAAATATTTCCTCGCGTGAGGAGAGGGTTCAAGGTTCGGCAGTTATGTGCAATGTTTCGGCCGCTCGCGCAAGCTAACTACAGCGAGCAGGGCCGGAGGAGCGCAGGGCAGCCAGCTCCGCGTCCCGGTTCGCACGCCATGGGGTACGTTACGGCGCCGGGCGGACCGAGGGCTTGTCGCTGCTGACCGCACCGTACGTGTTGCCATACTATGAGCGAAGCCAAGGCGCGGGCTGAGGAACAGGGAGAGAAAAGCAGAGACCAAGTACAGAGTCGGTTCAGAGCAGAGCCCGCACCCCGGGGCCCACGCCGCTC